>NC_092333.1:697963333-698266363 GCF_046630445.1 Rutidosis leptorrhynchoides | reverse complement strand
TAATCAACTTGTATTGTATATTATGTAATCTTGAGATACCATAGACACGTATACAATGTTTCGACCTATCATGTCGACACATCTATATATATTTCGGAACAACCATAGACACTCTATATGTGAATATTGGAGTTAGCTATACAGGGTTGAGGTTGATTCCAAAATATATATAGTTTGAGTTGTGATCAATACTGAGATACGTATACACTGGGTCGTGGATTGATTCAAGATAATATTTATCGATTTATTTCTGTACATCTAACTGTGGACAACTAGTTGTAGGTTACTAACGAGGACAGCTGACTTAATAAACTTAAAACATCAAAATATATTAAAAGTGTTGTAAATATATTTTGAACATACTTTGATATATATGTATATATTGTTATAGGTTCGTGAATCAACCAGTGGCCAAGTCTTACTTCCCGACGAAGTAAAAATCTGTGAAAGTGAGTTATAGTCCCACTTTTAAAATCTAATATTTTTGGGATGAGAATACATGCAGGTTTTATAAATGATTTACAAAATAGACACAAGTACGTGAAACTACATTCTATGGTTGAATTATCGAAATCGAATATGCCCCTTTTTATTAAGTCTGGTAATCTAAGAATTAGGGAACAGACACCCTAATTGACGCGAATCCTAAAGATAGATCTATTGGGCCTAACAAACCCCATCCAAAGTACCGGATGCTTTAGTACTTCGAAATTTATATCATATCCGAAGGGTGTCCCGGAATGATGGGGATATTCTTATATATGCATCTTGTTAATGTCGGTTACCAGGTGTTCACCATATGAATGATTTTTATCTCTATGTATTGGATGTGTATTGAAATATGAAATCTTGTGGTCTATTGTTACGATTTGATATATATAGGTTAAACCTATAACTCACCAACATTTTTGTTGACGTTTTAAGCATGCTTATTCTCAGGTGATTATTAAGAGCTTCCGCTGTCGCATACTTAAATAAGGACGAGATTTGGAGTCCATGCTTGTATGATATTGTGTAAAAACTGCATTCAAGAAACTTATTTTGTTGTAACATATTTGTATTGTAAACCATTATGTAATGGTCGTGTGTAAACAGGATATTTTAGATTATCATTATTTGATAATCTACGTAAAGCTTTTTAAACCTTTATTGATGAAATAAAGGTTATGGTTTGTTTTAAAATGAATGCAGTCTTTGAAAAACGTCTCATATAGAGGTCAAAACCTCGCAACGAAATCAATTAATATGGAACGTTTTTAATCAATAAGAACGGGACATTTCAGTTGGTATCCGAGCGTTGGTCTTAGAGAACCAGAATTTTGCATTAGTGTGTCTTATCGAGTTTGTTAGGATGCATTAGTGAGTCTGGACTTCGACCGTGTTTACTTGAAAAATGATTGCTTAACAAATTTTGTTGGAAACTATATATTTTTTAACATGTGAATATTATGTGATATATTAATCTCTTAACGCGTTTGATATTATGTGATAGATGTCTACCTCTAGAACAAGTCCCATTGACTCACCTAATAATAATGAAGAGTCAAATGTAAATTGGAATGATTCGTGGACTGATTCACAAGTTCCCGAAGAGGAACCGGAAGAAGAGTCGGAACCGGAAGAAGAATCGGAACCGGAAGAAGAGTCGGAACCGGAAGAAGAATCGGAACCGGAAGAAGAATCGGAACCGGATGAAGAAGTAGAACCGGTGGGGGAAATAATAAAACGGTTAAGTAAAAGAAAATCCTCAACCAACCGACCAAGGTTAATTATGGTCAATGGTGTTTCCGCCAAGGAAGCAAAATATTGGGAGGATTACCAATTCTCCAATGAATCGGATTCCGACGAGAATTCCGATGATGTTATAGAAATTACCCCAACTGATTTTAAAAAGGTAAAAGAAAATAATAAGGGAAAGGGCATAAAAATAGAGAAATCTAATTCCAACCCCGATGAACTTTATATGTATCGTCAACCCCCGAAGTCCTTAAGTTGTAACAATGACCCGGGAACCTCTAAACCACCAGGTTTTTCTAAACCGTTGTGGAAAACGACAGTTAGTATTAGGGGAACATCATATATCCCTAGAAACTTGGCAAAATGAACCAAAACCGAAGAAGAAGAAACGAGCGAGTCAGAATAAGATAGTTGTATTCGTGTGGTGTAATATATGTAATATAGTGTTCTTATGCTTTATGATATATGTAAAAATTGCTTGTATTAATAAGTATTTTTTTTATGAATCTAACTCTTGTCTATTTTACAGTTTAAAAACACAAAATGGATAGACAACCCAATATTTTAAGAGACCTACCCGGAGACATGATTGATGAAATCTTGTCTAGAGTCGGCCAGAATTCCTCGGCACAACTATTTAAGGCGAGATCAGTTTGTAAGACATTCGAAGAACGTTCCAAGAATGTCTTGGTTTATAAGAGACTTTCGTTTGAAAGATGGGGGATATCACATTGGGAAACCCATAAGTTACGATGTGTTTACTTTGACGCATATATTGCGGGGAACCCAAATGCTATTTTACGCAACGGGTTAAGAAATTATTTTGACTCAATATATTCGAATATTGGACTTCGTGATTTAGAAAAAGCGGCTAACATGCAACATAAAGAAGCATGTTATGCTTACGGATTAGTAATGTTTGCTTCTCACCAAAGTGAGAACAAGAACATCGGGCTACAACTATTAAACAAAACGTTTCCACAAGTGACGGAGTCGGTAATTGGGGTAAGAAATGAGGTTTTTAGATTATTACGGGACTGTTGGACATTACGTAACCCTCGTCCCTTTGACGACGTTATAACACACTGTCTTATCAACGGCCATAACGGTTATGTTCCACAAGACCAAGGATGGGAAGTAGTCCTAGTAAAACCAGAATGCATGACTTGTTTCTGGACGTATGAATTACGTGTCTTTTTTGCCTTTGCTGAACGACTTGTGTACTAGCTAGAATTATCTTTACAACTATCTTGTATCAAAGTTATTGTGTGCTATATTTCATGCTTTATGTAAAATAAGCGGTATTGTAAGTTTGTAAAATATTGTATAAAAGTTTGAACGCGAAATATTATTATAATCAGTTTTTCATATAGAATTGTAGTAGTTGAATTGTATATTAGCTACTAAGTATGAACTTAACGGGTAGGTACTACCCGAATTTAAACTTATAAAATGCTAATATGAAGAAAAAGCTTTTATAAATGAGTTCATATTATGCTACGAAATACTATTAACTACTCTTAATATTCTGTATGATTAACTTGTTCCATTTGACTATTTTGAAGGAAATGGCACCGACTACTCGACACACCGTGAATATGAATGAAGAGGAATTCCGTACTTTTCTAGCTTCAAACATAGCCGCAGTACAGGCTGCACTACATACCAACAATAACCTTGGATCTGGCAGTACAGGAAATCGTGTAGGATGCACCTACAAAGAATTCACTGCCTGCAAACCTTTGGAATTTGATGGAACCGAAGGACCGATCGGATTGAAACGGTGGACCGAGAAGGTCGAATCGGTGTTTGCCATAAGTAAGTGTACTGAAGCGGACAAAGTGAAGTACGCTACGCATACCTTCACAGGTTCTGCGTTAACATGGTGGAATACCTATCTAGAGCAAGTGGGACAAGATGATGCGTACGCACTACCGTGGTCAGCATTCAAGCACTTGATGAACGAGAAGTACCGTCCCAGAACCGAGGTCAATAAGCTCAAGACAGAACTTAGAGGGTTACGAACCCAAGGATTTGATATTACCACGTACGAAAGACGATTCACAGAATTGTGCCTATTGTGTCCGGGAGCATTCGAAGATGAGGAAGAGAAGATCGACGCGTTTGTGAAAGGATTACCGGAAAGAATCCAAGAAGATATAAGTTCACACGAGCCCGCCTCCATACAACAGGCATGTAGAATGGCTCACAAACTAGTGAACCAGATTGAAGAAAGAATTAAAGAACAGACTGCTGAAGAGGCCAATGTGAAGCAAGTCAAAAGAAAGTGGGAGGAAAACGGTGATAAGAATCACCAATACAACAACAGCAGCAATTACAACAATAATCGCAACAATTATCCCAACAATCGCAACATCAATCGCAACTACAACAAACGGCCCAACAACAACAACAACAACAACAACAATAACAACAACTACAACAATCATCCCAACAACAATAATAACCGCAACAACAACAACAATCAGAAGCAGCTATGCCAAAGGTGTGAAAAGTATCACTCGGGGTTCTGCACCAAATTTTGCAACAAGTGTAAAAGAAATGGTCATAGCGCGGCAAAGTGTGAGGTCTACGGACCAGGGGTTAATAGAATGAAAGGAACAAATGGTGTCGGAACGAGTAATGGCGGAGCAAGTAGTGTCGGAGGAAGTTATGCCAATGTAGTTTGTTATAAATGTGGAAAACCGGGCCACATTATTAGAAATTGCCCAAACCAGGAGAACACGAATGGACAAGGCCGTGGAAGAGTTTTCAATATTAATGCGGCAGAGGCACAGGAAGACCCGGAGCTTGTTACGGGTACATTTCTTATTGACAATAAATCTGCTTACGTTTTATTTGATTCGGGTGCGGATAGAAGCTATATGAGTAGAGATTTTTGTGCTAAATTAAGTTGTCCATTGATGCCTTTGGATAGTAAATTTTTACTCGAATTAGCAAATGGTAAATTAATTTCAGCAGATAATATATGTCGGAATCGAGAAATTAAACTGGTTAGCGAAACATTTAAGATTGATTTGATACCAGTAGAGTTAGGGAGTTTTGATGTGATAATCGGTATGGACTGGTTGAAAGAAGTGAAAGCAGAGATTGTCTGTTACAAAAATGCAATTCGCATTATACGAGAAAAAGGAAAACCCTTAATGGTGTACGGAGAAAAGGGCAACACGAAGCTACATCTTATTAGTAATTTGAAGGCACAAAAACTAATAAGAAAAGGTTGCTATGCTGTTCTAGCACACGTCGAGAAAGTACAAACTGAAGAAAAGAGCATCAATGATGTTCCCATTGCAAAAGAATTTCCCGATGTATTTCCGAAAGAATTACCGGGATTACCCCCACATCGATCCGTTGAATTTCAAATAGATCTTGTACCAGGAGCTGCACCAATTGCTCGTGCTCCTTACAGAATCGCACCCAGCGAGATGAAAGAACTGCAAAGCCAATTACAAGAACTTTTAGAGCGTGGTTTCATTCGACCAAGCACATCACCGTGAGGAGCTCCTGTTTTGTTTGTCAAGAAGAAAGATGGTACATTCAGGTTGTGTATCGACTACCGAGAGTTGAACAAACTTACCATCAAGAACCGCTACCCACTACCGAGAATCGACGACTTATTTGATCAACTACAAGGCTCGTCTATTTATTCAAAGATTGACTTACGTTCCGGGTATCATCAAATGCGGGTGAAAGAAGATGATATTCCAAAGACTGCTTTTAGAACACGTTACGGTCATTACGAGTTTATGGTCATGCCGTTTGGTTTAACTAATGCACCAGCTGTGTTCATGGACCTTATGAACCGAGTGTGTGGACCATACCTTGACAAGTTTGTCATTGTTTTCATTGATGACATACTTATTTACTCAAAGAATGACCAAGAACACGGTGAACATTTGAGAAAGGTGTTAGAAGTATTGAGGAAGGAAGAATTGTACGCTAAGTTTTCAAAGTGTGCATTTTGGTTGGAAGAAGTTCAATTCCTCGGTCACATAGTGAACAAAGAAGGTATTAAGGTGGATCCGGCAAAGATAGAAACTGTTGAAAAGTGGGAAACCCCGAAAACTCCGAAACACATACGCCAGTTTTTAGGACTAGCTGGTTACTACAGAAGGTTCATCCAAGACTTTTCCAGAATAGCAAAACCCTTGACTGCATTAACGTATAAAGGGAAGAAATTTGAATGGAAGGATGAACAAGAGAAAGCGTTTCAGTTATTGAAGAAAAAGCTAACTACGGCACCTATATTGTCATTGCCTGAAGGGAATGATGATTTTGTGATTTATTGTGACGCATCAAAGCAAGGTCTCGGTTGTGTATTAATGCAACGAACGAAGGTGATTGCTTATGCGTCTAGACAATTGAAGATTCATGAACAAAATTATACGACGCATGATTTGGAATTAGGCGCGGTTGTTTTTGCATTAAAGACTTGGAGGCACTACTTATATGGGGTCAAAAGTATTATATATACCGACCACAAAAGTCTTCAACAAATATTTAATCAGAAACAACTGAATATGAGGCAGCGTAGGTGGATTGAATTATTGAATGATTACGACTTTGAGATTCGTTACCACCCGGGGAAGGCAAATGTGGTAGCCGATGCCTTGAGCAGGAAGGACAGAGAACCTATTCGAGTAAAATCTATGAATATAATAATTCATAATAACCTTACTACTCAAATAAAGGAGGCGCAACAAGGAGTTTTAAAAGAGGGAAATTTAAAGGATGAAATACCCAAAGGATTGGAGAATCATCTTAATATTCGGGAAGACGGAACCCGGTATAGGGCTGAAAGGATTTGGGTACCAAAATTTGGAGATATGAGAGAAATGGTACTTAGATAAGCTCATAAAACCAAATACTCAATACATCCTGGAACGGGGAAGATGTACAAGGATCTCAAGAAACATTTTTGGTGGCCGGGTATGAAAGCCGATGTTGCTAAATACGTAGGAGAATGTTTGACGTGTTCTAAGGTCAAAGCTGAGCATCAGAAACCATCAGGTCTACTTCAACAACCCGAAATCCCGGAATGGAAATGGGAAAACATTACCATGGATTTCATCACTAAATTGCCAAGGACTGCAAGTGGTTTTGATACTATTTGGGTAATAGTTGATCGTCTCACCAAATCAGCACACTTCCTGCCAATAAGAGAAGATGACAAGATGGAGAAGTTAGCACGACTGTATTTGAAGGAAGTCATCTCCAGACATGGAATACCAATCTCTATTATCTCTGATAGGGATGTCAGATTTATTTCAAGATTCTGGCACACATTACAGCAAGCATTAGGAACTCGTCTAGACATGAGTACTGCCTATCATCCACAAACTGATGGGCAGAGCGAAAGGACGATACAAACACTTGAAGACATGCTACGAGCATGTGTTATTGATTTCAGAAACAGTTGGGATCGACATCTACCGTTAGCAGAATTTTTCTACAACAACAGCTACCATTCAAGCATTGAGATGGCGCCGTTTGAAGCACTTTATGGTAGAAAATACAGGTCTCCGATTTGTTGGAGTGAAGTGGGGGATAGACAGATTACGAGTCCGGAGATTATACAAGAAACTACCGAGAAGATCATCCAAATTCAACAACGGTTGAAAACCGCCCAAAGTCGACAAAAGAGCTACGCTGACATTAAAAGAAAAGATATAGAATTTGAAATTGGAGAGATGGTCATGCTTAAAGTTGCACCTTGGAAAGGCGTTGTTCGATTTGGTAAACGAGGGAAATTAAATCCAAGGTATATTGGACCATTCAAGATTATTGATCGTGTCGGACCAGTAGCTTACCGACTTGAGTTACCTCAACAACTCGCGGCTGTACATAACACTTTCCATGTCTCGAATTTGAAGAAATGTTTTGCTAAAGAAGATCTCACTATTCCGTTAGATGAAATCCAAATCAACGAAAATCTTCAATTCATCGAAGAACCCGTCGAAATAATGGATCGTGAGGTTAAAAGACTTAAGCAAAACAAGATACCAATTGTTAAGGTTCGATGGAATGCTCGTAGAGGACCCGAGTTCACCTGGGAGCGTGAAGATCAGATGAAGAAGAAATACCCGCATCTATTTCCAGAAGATTCGTTAACACCTTCAACAGCTTAAAATTTCGGGACGAAATTTATTTAACGGGTAGGTACTGTAGTGACCCGAACTTTTCCATGTTTATATATATTAATTGAGATTGATATTTAAATGATTAAATGTTTCCAACATGTTAAGCAATCAAACTTGTTAAGACTTGATTAAATGAAATATGTTTCATATAGACAATTGACCACCCAAGTTGACCGGTGATTCACGAACGTTAAAACTTGTAAAAACTATATGATGACATATATATGGATATATATATAGTTAACATGATACTATGATAAGTAAACATATCATTAAGTATATTAACAATGAACTACATATGTAAAAACAAGACTACTAACTTAATGATTTTTAAACGAGACATATATGTAACGATTATCGTTGTAAAGACATTTAATGTATATATATCATATTAAGAGATATTCATACATGAAAATATAATGATAATATAATAATTTAAAATCTCATTTGATATTATAAACATTGGTTTAATAACATTTAACAAGATCGTTAACCTAAAGGTTTCAAAACAACACTTACATGTAACGACTAACGATGACTTAACGACTCAGTTAAAATGTATATACATGTAGTGTTTTAATATGTATTTATACAGTTTTGAAAGACTTCAATACACTTATCAAAATACTTCTACTTAACAAAAATGCTTACAATTACATCCTCGTTCAGTTTCATCAACAATTTTACTCGTATGCACCCGTATTCGTACTCGTACAATACACAGCTTTTAGATGTATGTACTATTGGTATATACACTCCAATGATCAGCTATTAGCAGCCCATGTGAGTCACCTAAGACATGTGGGAACCATCATTTGGCAACTAGCATGAAATATCTCATAAAATTACAAAAATATGAGTAATCATTCATGACTTATTTACATGAAAACAAAATTACATATCCTTTATATCTAATCCATACACCAACGACCAAAAACACCTACAAACACTTTCATTCTTAAATTTTCTTCATCTAATTGATCTCTCTCAAGTTCTATCTTCAAGTTCTAAGTGTTCTTCATAAATTCCAAAAGTTCTAGTTTCATAAAATCAAGAATACTTTCAAGTTTGCTAGCTCACTTCCAATCTTGTAAGGTGATCATCCAACCTCAAGAAATCTTTGTTTCTTACATTAGGTTATCATTCTAATACAAGGTAATAATCATATTCAAACTTTGGTTCAATTTCTATAACTATAACAATCTTATTTCAAGTGATGATCTTACTTGAACTTGTTTTCGTGTCATGATTCTGCTTCAAGAACTTCGAGCCATCCAAGGATCCATTGAAGCTAGATCCATTTTTCTCTTTTCCAGTAGGTTTATCCAAGGAACTTAAGGTAGTAATTATGTTCATAACATCATTCGATTCATACATATAAAGCTATCTTATTCGAAGGTTTAAACTCGTAATCACTAGAACATAGTTTAGTTAATTCTAAACTTGTTCGCAAACAAAAGTTAATCCTTCTAACTTGACTTTTAAAATCAACTAAACACATGTTCTATATCTGTATGATATGCTAACTTAATGATTTAAAACCTGGAAACACGAAAAACACCGTAAAACCGGATTTACGCCGTCGTAGTAACACCGCGGGCTGTTTTGGGTTAGTTAATTAAAAACTATGATAAACTTTGATTTAAAAGTTGTTATTCTGAGAAAATGATTTTTATTATGAACATGAAACTATATCCAAAAATTATGGTTAAACTCAAAGTGGAAGTATGTTTTCTAAAATGGTCATCTAGACGTCGTTCTTTCGACTGAAATGACTACCTTTACAAAAACAACTTGTAACTTATTTTTCCTACTATAAACCTATACTTTTTCTGTTTAGATTCATAAAATAGAGTTCAATATGAAACCATAGCAATTTGATTCACTCAAAACGGATTTAAAATGAAGAAGTTATGGGTAAAACAAGATTGGATAATTTTTCTCATTTTAGCTACGTGAAAATTGGTAACAAATCTATTCCAACCATAACTTAATCAACTTGTATTGTATATTATGTAATCTTGAGATACCATAGACACGTATACAATGTTTCGACCTATCATGTCGACACATCTATATATATTTCGGAACAACCATAGACACTCTATATGTGAATGTTGGAGTTAGCTATACAGGGTTGAGGTTGATTCCAAAATATATATAGTTTGAGTTGTGATCAATACTGAGATACGTATACACTGGGTCGTGGATTGATTCAAGATAATATTTATCGATTTATTTCTGTACATCTAACTGTGGACAACTAGTTGTAGGTTACTAACGAGGACAGCTGACTTAATAAACTTAAAACATCAAAATATATTAAAAGTGTTGTAAATATATTTTGAACATACTTTGATATATATGTATATATTGTTATAGGTTCGTGAATCAACCAGTGGCCAAGTCTTACTTCCCGACGAAGTAAAAATCTGTGAAAGTGAGTTATAGTCCCACTTTTAAAATCTAATATTTTTGGGATGAGAATACATGCAGGTTTTGTAAATGATTTACAAAATAGACACAAGTACGTGAAACTACATTCTATGGTTGAATTATCGAAATCGAATATGCCCCTTTTTATTAAGTCTGGTAATCTAAGAATTAGGGAACAGACACCCTAATTGACGCGAATCCTAAAGATAGATCTATTGGGCCTAACAAACCCCATCCAAAGTACCGGATGCTTTAGTACTTCAAAATTTATATCATATCCGAAGGGTGTCCCGGAATGATGGGGATATTCTTATATATGCATCTTGTTAATGTCGGTTACCAGGTGTTCACCATATGAATGATTTTTATCTCTATGTATGGGATGTGTATTGAAATATGAAATCTTGTGGTCTATTGTTACGATTTGATATATATAGGTTAAACCTATAACTCACCAACATTTTTGTTGACGTTTTAAGCATGCTTATTCTCAGGTGATTATTAAGAGCTTCCGCTGTCGCATACTTAAATAAGGACGAGATTTGGAGTCCATGCTTGTATGATATTGTGTAAAAACTGCATTCAAGAAACTTATTTTGTTGTAACATATTTGTATTGTAAACCATTATGTAATGGTCGTGTGTAAACAGGATATTTTAGATTATCATTATTTGATAATCTACGTAAAGCTTTTTAAACCTTTATTGATGAAATAAAGGTTATGGTTTGTTTTAAAATGAATGCAGTCTTTGAAAAACGTCTCATATAGAGGTCAAAACCTCGCAACGAAATCAATTAATATGGAACGTTTTTAATCAATAAGAACGGGACATTTCATCAAGTAACGTTAAGTAACATTAAGTTACGTGAAGTAACGTTAATTAACATTAAGTAATGTGAAGTAACGTTAAGTAACGTTAAGTAACCTTAAGTTAGGTCAAGTAACGTTAAGTAACATCAAGTAACATTAGGTCACGTCAAGAAACATTAAGTAACGTCAAGTAACGTTAATTAACGTCAAGTAACGTCAAGAAACGTTAACTAACGTCAAGTAATGTTAACTAACGTCAACTAACGTCAACTAACGTCAAGTAACGTTAACTAACGTCAAGTAACGTTAAGTAACGTTAAGTAACATCAAGTAGCGTTAAGTAACGTGAAGTTACATCAAGTAACGTTAAGTAACGTCATGTAACGTTAACTAACATCAATTAACGTTAACTAACGTCAACTAAAAGAAACGTTAAGTAATGTTAAGTAACGTTAAGTAAAGTTAAGTTACGTCAAGTAACGTCAAGTAACGTCAAGTAACGTTAAGTAACATCAAGTAACATCAAGTTACGTCATGTAACGTCAAGTAACGTTAAGTAACATCAAGTAACGTGAAGTTACATCAAGTAACGTTAAGTATCGTCAAGTAACGTTAGCTAACGTCAACTAATGTCAAGTAACTTTAAATAACGTCAAGTAACGTTAAGTTATGTCAAGTAACGTTAGGTCACGTCAAGTAACGTTAAGTAACGTTAAGTAATGTTAAGTAACGTCAAGTAACGTTAACTAACGTCAAGTAACGTTAAGTAACGTCAAGTTACGTTAACTAACGTCAAGTAACGTTAACTAACGTCAAGTAACGTCAAGTAACGTTAACTAACGTCAACTAACATCAAGTAACGTCAAGTAACGTTAAGTAACGTCAAGTAACGTGAAGTTACGTCAAGTAACGTTAAGTAACGTCATGTAACGTTAACTAACGTCAATTAATGTTAACTAACGTGAACTAACGTCAAGTAACGTTAAGTTACGTCAAGTAACATTAAGCAACGTCAAGTAATGTGAAGTAACGTTAAGTAATGTCAAGTAACGTTAAGTTACATGAAGTAACGTTAAGTAACGTCAAGTAACGTTAAGTTACGTCAAGTAAAGTTGAGTAACGTTAAGTAACATCAAGTAACGTGAAGTTACATCAAGTAACGTGAAGTAACGTTAAGTGACATCAAGTAACGTAAAGTTATGTCAAGTAACGTTAAGTAACGTCAAGTAACATTAGGTCACGTCAAGTAACGTTAAGTAATGTCAGGTAACGTTAATTAACGTTAAGTAACGTCAAGTAACGTTAACTAACGTCAAGTAACATTAACTAACGTCAACTAACGGCAAGTAACGTCAAGTAACGTTAACTAATGTCAAGTAACGTCAGGTAACGTCAAGTAACGTTAAGTAACATCATGTAACGTTAACTAATGTCAAGTAACGTTAACTAACGTCAACTAACGTCAAGTAACGTTAAGTTACGTCAAGTAACGTTAAGTAACGTCATGTAACGTTAAGTAACGTCAAGTAACATTAAGTTACGTGAAGTAACGTTAAGTAGGCTGAAGTAACGTTAAGTTACGTCAAGTAACGTTAATTAACGTCAAGTAACATTAGGTCACTTCAAGTAACATTAAGTAACGTCAAGTAACGTTAATTAACGTTAAGTAGCGTCAAGTAACGTTAAATAATGTCAGTAACTTTAACTAACGTCAACTAACGTCAACTAACGTCAACTAACGTTAACTAACGTCAAGGAACGTCAAGTAACGTTAAGTAACGTCAATTAACGTTAAGTAACGTGAAGTTACATCAAGTAACGTCAAGTAACGTCATGTAACGTTAACTAACGTCAAGTAAAGTTAACTAACGTCAACTAACGTCAAGTAACGTTAAGTAACGTCAAGTAACGTCAAGCAACGTCAAGTTACGTTAAGTAACTTAACTAACGTGAAGTTACATCAACTAACGTTAATTAACATCATGTAACGTTAACTAACATCAAGTAACGTTAACTAACATCAACTAACGACAAGTAACGTTAAGTTACGTCAAGTAACGTTAAGTACCGTCAATTAACGTGTAGTAACGTTAAGTAACGTCAAGTAACGTTAAATTACGTGAAGTAACGTTAGGTAACATTAAGTAATGTCAAGTTACGTCAAGTAACATTAAGTAACGTTAAGTAATGTTAAGGAACGTTAAGTAACGTTAAGTTACGTCAAGTAACGTTAAGTTACGTCAAGTAACGTCAAGTAACCTTAAGTAACGTCAAGTAACGTTAAATTACGTGAAGTAACGTTAAGTAACGTTAAGTTACGTCAAGTAACGTTAAGTAACGTTAAGTAACGTCAAGTAATGTCAAGTAACGTCAAGTAACGTCAAGTAACGTTAAGTAACGTGAAGTTACATCAAGTAACATTGAGTAACGTCATGTAACGTTAACTAACGTCAAGTAACGTTAAGTTACGTCAAGTAACGTTAAGTAACGTCAGGTAACGTTAAGTAACGTCAAGTAACATTAAGTTACGTGAAGTAACGTTAATTAACATTAAGTAATGTGAAGTAACGTTAAGTAACGTTAAGTAACCTTAAGTAAGGTCAAGTAACGTTAAGATACATCAAGTAACATTAGGTCACGTCAAGAAACGTTAAGTAACGTCAAGTAACGTTAATTATCGTTAAGTAACGTCAAGTAACGTTAACTAACGTCAAGTAATGTTAACTAACGTCAAGTAACGTCAAGTAACGTTAACTAACGTCAAGTAACGTTAAGTAACGTTAAGTAACATCAAGTAGCGTTAAGTAACGTGAAGTTACATCAAGTAACGTTAAGTAACGTTAAGTAACGTCAATTAACGTTAACTAGCGTCAACTAAAAGAAACGTTAAGTAATGTTAAGTAACGTTAAGTAAAGTTAAGTTACGTCAAGTAACGTCAAGTAACATCAAGTAACGTCAAGTAACATCAAGTAACATCAAGTTACGTCATGTAACGTCAAGTAACGTTAAGTAACCTCAAGTAACGTGAAGTTACATCAAGTAACGTTAAGTATCGTCAAGTAACGTTAGCTAACGTCAACTAACGTCAAGTAACTTTAAATAACGTCAAGTAACGTTAAGTTACGTTAAGTTATGTCAAGTAACGTTAGGTCACGTCAAGTAACGTTAAGTAATGTTAAGTAACGTCAAGTAACGTTAACTAACGTCAAGTAACGTTAAGTAACGTCAAGTTACATTAACTAACGTCAAGGAACGTTAACTAACGTCAACTAACGTCAAGTAACGTTAACTAACGTCAACTAACATCAAGTAACGTCAAGTAACGTTAAGTAATGTCAAGTAACGTGAAGTTACGTCAAGTAACGTCAAGTAACGTTAAGTAACGTCAAGTTACATTAACTAACGTCAAGTAACGTTAACTAACGTCAACTAACGTCAACTAACATCAACTAACATCAAGTAACGTCAAGTAACGTTAAGTAATGTCAAGTAACGTGAAGTTTCGTCAAGTAACGTTAAGTAACTTCATGTAACATTAACTAACGTCAATTAATGTTAACTAACTTGAAGTAACGTCAAGTAACGTTAAGTTACGTCAAGTAACGTTAAGTAACGTCAAGTAACGTGAAGTAACGTTAAGTAATGTCAAGTAACATTAAGTTACATGAAGTAACGTTAAGTAACGTCAAGTAACGTTAAGTTACGTCAAGTAAAGTTGAGTAACGTTAAGTAACATCAAGTAACGTAAAGTTATATCAAGTAACGTGAAGTAACGTTAAGTGACATCAAGTAACGTTAAGTTATGTCAAGTAACGTTAAGTAACGTCAAGTAACATTAGGTCACGTCAAGTAACGTTAAGTAATGTCAAGTAACGTTAATTAACGTTAAGTAACGTCAAGTAACGTTAACTAACGTCAAGTAACAATAACTAACATCAACTAACGGTAAGTAACGTTAACTAATGTCAAGTAACGTCAGGTAACATCAAGTAACATTAAGTAACGTGAAGTTACATCAAGTAACGTTAAGTAACATCATGTAACGTTAACTAATGTTAAGTAACGTTAACTAACTTCAACTAACGTCGAGTAACGTTAAGTAACCTCATGTAACGTTAAGTAACGTCAAGTAACATTAAGTAACTTGAAGTAACGTTAAGTAATGTTATGTTACGTCAAGTAACCTTAAGTAACGTCAAGTAACATTAGGTCACTTCAAGTAACATTAAGTAACGTCAAGTAACGTTAATTAACGTTAAGTAACGTCAAGTAACGTTAACTAATGTCAAGTAACGTTAACTAACGTCAAGGAACGTCAAGTAACGTTAAGTAACGTCAATTAACGTTAAGTAACGTGAAGTTACATCAAGTAACGTTAAGTAACGTCATGTAACGTTAACTAACGTCAAGTAACGTTAACTAACGTCAACTAACGTCAAGTAACGTTAACTAACGTCAAGCAACGTTAAGTTACGTTAAGTAACGTTAACTAACGTGAAGTTACATCAACTAACGTTAATTAACGTCATGTAACGTTAACTAACATCAACTAACGACAAGTAACGTTAAGTTACGTTAAGTACCGTCAATTAACGTGAAGTAACGTTAAGTAACGTCAAGTAACGTTAAATTACGTGAAGTAACGTTAGGTAACATTAAGTAATGTCAAGTTACGTCAAGTAACTTTAAGTAACGTTAAGTAATGTTAAGGAACGTGAAGTAACGTTAAGTTACGTCAAGTAACGTCAAGTAACGTCAAGTAACCTTAAGTAACGTTAAATTACGTGAAGTAACGTTAAGTAACATTAAGTAACGTCAAGTAACGTTAAGTTACGTCAAGTAACGTTAAGTAACGTTAAGTTACGTCAAGTAACGTCACGTAACGTTAAGTAACGTCAAGTAACGTTAAGTAACATGAAGTTACATCAAGTAACGTTCAGTAACGTCATGTAACATTAACTAACGTCAAGTAACGTTAAGTTACGTCAAGTAACGCTAAGTTGCGTCAAGTAACGTTAAGTAACGTCAAGTAACGTGAAGTAACGTTAAGTAACGTCAAGTAACATTAAGTTAGGTGAAGTAACGTTAATTAACATTAATCAATGTGAAGTACCGTTAAGTAACGTTATGTAACCTTAAGTTACGTCAAGTAACGTTAAGTAACGTCAAGTAACGTTAAGTCACGTCAAGTAACGTTAAGTAACGTCAAGTAACGTCAAGTAACGTTAACTAACGTCAACAAACGTCAAGTAACGTCAAGTAACGTTAACTAACGTCAAGTAACGTTAACTAACGTTAAGTAATGTGAAGTTACATCAAGTAACGTTAAGTAACGTCATGTAACGTTAACTAACGTCAAGTAACGTTCACTAACGTCAAGTAACGTTAAGTAAAGTTAAGTTATGTCAAGTAACGTCAAGTAACGTCAAGTAACGTTAAGTAACGTTAAGTAACATCAAGTAACAGCAAGTAACATCAAGTAACATCAAGTAACATCATGTAACGTCAAGTAACATTAAGTAACATCAAGTAACGTGAAGTTACATCAAGTAACGTTAAGTAACGACAAGTAACGTTAACTAACGTCAAGTAACGTTAACTAACGTCAACTAACTTTAAGTAACGTCAAGTAACGTTAAGTAGCATTAGGTTACGTTAAGTAACATCAAGTAACGTTAAGGTCAAGTAACGTTAAGTTACGTCAAGTAACGTTAAGTAACGTCAAGTAACGTTAAGTAACGTCAAGTAACGTGAAGTAACGTTAAGTAATGTCAAGTAACGTTAAGTAACGTCAAGTAACGTTAAGTTACGTCAAGTAAAGTTAAGTAACGTTAAGTAACGTCAAGTAACATCAAGTAACGTGAAGTTACATCAAGTAACGTTAAGTAACATCAAGTGACGTTAAGTTATGTCAAGTAACGTTAAGTAACGTCAAGTAACATTAGGTCACGTCAAGTAACGTTAAGTAATGTCAAGTAACGTTAATTAACGTTAAGTAACGTCAAGTAACGTTAACTATCGTCAAGTAACGTTAACTAACGTCAACTAACGTCAAGTAACGTCAAGTAACATTAAGTAACGTTAAGTAACGTCAAGTAACGTTAAGTAACGTGAAGTTACATCAAGTAACGTTAAGTAACGTCATGTAACGTTAACTAACGTCAAGTAATGTTAACTAACGTCAACTAACGTCAGGTAACGTTAAGTTACGTCAAGTAACGTTAAGTAACGTCAAGTAACGTGAAGTAACGTCAAGTAACGTCAAGTAACATTAACTTACGTGAAGTAACGTTAATTAACGTCAAGTAATGTGAAGTAACGTTAAGTAACCTTAAGTTACATCAAGTAACGTTAAGTAACGTCAACTAACGTCAAGTAACGTCAAGTAACGTTAACTAACGTCAAGTAACGTTATGTAATGTTAAGTAACGTCAAGTATCGTTAAGTAACGTGAAGTTACATCATGTAACGTTAAGTAACATCATGTAACGTTACCTAACGTCAAGTAACGTTAACTAACGTCAACTAATGTCAAGTAACGTTAAGTAACGTCAAGTAACGTCAACTAACGTCAACTAACGTTAAGTTACGTCAAGTAACGTTAAGTAACGTGAAGTTACATCAAGTAACATTAAGTAACGTCATATAACATTAACTAACTTCAAGTAACGTTAACGTTAACTAACGTCAAGTAACGTTAACTAATGTCAACTAACGTCAAGTAACGTTAAGTAACGTCAAGTAACGTCAAGTAACGTGAAGTAACGTTAAGTAACGACAAGTAACGTTAAATTACGTGAAGTAACGTTAAGTAACATTAAGTAACATCAAGTTATGTCAAGTAACGTTAAGTAACGTTAAGTAATGTTAAATAACGTTAAGTAACGTTAAGTAATGTTAAGTAACGTCAAGTAACGTAAAGTAACGTAAAGTTACATCAAGTAACGTTAAGTAACATCATGTAACGTTAACTAACGTCATGTAACGTCAAGTAACTTGAACTAACGTCAAGTAACGTTAACTAACGATAACTAACGTTAAGTAACGTCAAGTAACGTTAACTAATGCCAAGTAACATCAAGTAACGTCAAGTAACGTTAAGTAACGTCAAGTAACGTTAAATAACGTGAAGTTACATCAAGTAACGTTAAGTAACGTCATGTAACGTTAACTGACGTCAAGTAACGTTAACGTTAAGTTACGTTAAGTTACGTCAAGTAACGTTAAGTAATGTCAAGTACCGTGAAGTAACGTTAAGTAACATCAACTAACGTTAAATTACGTGAAGTAACATTAAGTAACGTCAAGTCACGCAACGTTAAGTAACGTCAAGTAACGTGAAGTAACGTTAAGTAACGTCAAGTAACGTTAAATTACGTGAAGTAACGTTAGGTAACATTAAGTAATGTCAAGTTACGTCAAGTAACTTTAAGTAACGTTAAGTAATGTTAAGTAACGTGAAGTAACGTTAAGTTACATCAAGTAACGTCAACTAACGTCAAGTAACATCAAGTAACCTTAAGTAACGTCAAGTAACGTTAAATTACGTGAAGTATCGTTAAGTAACATTAAGTAACGTTAAGTTACGTCAAGTAACGTTAAGTAACGTTAAGTTACGTCAAGTAACGTCAAGTAACGTCAAGTAACGTTAAGTAACGTCACGTAACGTTAAGTAACGTGAAGTTACATCAAGTAACGTTCAGTAACGTCATGTAACGTTAACTAACGTCAAGTAACGTTAACTAAAGTCAAGTAACGTTAACTAACGTCAAGTAACGTTAAGTTACGTCAAGTAACGTTAAGTAACGTCAAGTAACGTCAAGTAACATTAAGTTACGTGAAGTAACGTTAATTAACATTAAGTAATGTGAAGTAACGTTAAGTAACCTTATGTTAGGTCAAGTAACGTTAAGTAACATCAAGTAACATTAGGTCACGTCAAGAAACGTTAAGTAACGTCAAGTAACTTTAATTAACGTTAAGTAACGTCAAGTAACGTTAACTAACGTCAAGTAATGTTAACTAACGTCAACTAACGTCAAGTAACGTCAAGTAACGTTAACTAACGTCAAGTAACGTTAAGTAACATAAAGTAGCGTTAAGTAACGTGAAGTTACATCAAGTAACGTTAAGTAACGTCATGTAACGTTAACTAACGTCAATTAACGTTAACTAACGTCCACTAACGTCAACTAACGTCAACTAACGTTAAGTAATGTTAAGTAACGTTAAGTAAAGTTAAGTTACGACAAGTAACGTCAAGTAACGTTAAGTAACATCAAGTAACATCAAGTAACGTCATGTAACGTCAAGTAACATTAAGTAACATCAAGTAACGTGAAGTTACATCAAGTAACGTTAAGTATCGTCAAGTAACGTTAACTAACGTCAAGTAACGTTAACTAACGTCAACTAACGTCAAGTAACTTTAAATAACGTCAAGTAACGTTAAGTTACGTTAAGTTATGTCAAGTAACGTTAGGTCACGTCAAGTAACGTTAAGTAACGTTAAGTAATGTTAAGTAATGTTAAGTTACGTCAAGTAAGATTAACTAACGTCAAGTAACGTTAAGTAACGTCAAGTTACGTTAATTAACGTCAAGTAACGTCAACTAACGTCAAGTAACGTTAACTAACGTCAACTAACATCAAGTAACGTCAAGTAATGTTAAGTAACGTCAAGTAACGTCAAGTAACGTGAAGTTACGTCAAGTAACGTTAAGTAACGTCATGTAACGTTAACTAACGTCAAGTAACGTTAACTAACGTGAACTAACGTCAAGTAACGTTAAGTTACGTCAAGTAACGATAAGTAACGTCAAGTAACGTGAAGTAACGTGAAGTAATGTCAAGTAACGTTAAGTTACATGAAGTAACGTTAAGTAACGTCAAGTAACGTTAAGTTACGTCAAGTAAAGTTGAGTAACGTTAAGTAACATCAAGTAACGTGAAGTTACATCAAGTAACGTGAAGTAACGTTAAGTGCCATCAAGTAACGTTAAGTTATGTCAAGTAACGTTAAGTAACGTCAAGTAACGTTAGGTTGAAATGTCCCGTTCTTATTGATTAAAAACGTTCCATATTAATTGATTTCGTTGCGAGGTTTTGACCTCTATATGAGACGTTTTTCAAAGACTGCATTCATTTTAAAACAAACCATAACCTTTATTTCATCAATAAAGGTTTAAAAAGCTTTACGTAGATTATCAAATAATGATAATCTAAAATATCCTGTTTACACACGACCATTAAATAATGGTTTACAATACAAATATGTTACAACAAAATAAGTTTCTTGAATGCAGTTTTTACACAATATCATACAAGCATGGACTCCAAATCTCGTCCTTATTTAAGTATGCGACAGCGGAAGCTCTTAATAATCACCTGAGAATAAACATGCTTAAAACGTCAACAAAAATGTTGGTGAGTTATAGGTTTAACCTATATATATCAAATCATAATAATAGACCACAAGATTTCATATTTCAATACACATCCCATACATAGAGATAAAAATCATTCATATGGTGAACACCTGGTAACCGACAATAACAAGATGCATATATAAGAATATCCCCATCATTCCGGGACACCCTTCGGATATGATATAAATTTCGAAGTACTAAAGCATCCGGTACTTTGGATGGGGTTTGTTAAGCCCAATAGATCTATCTTTAGGATTCGCGTCAATTAGGGTGTCTGTTCCCTAATTCTTAGATTACCAGACTTAATAAAAAGGGGCATATTCGATTTCGATTAATTCAACCATAGAATGTAGTTTCACGTACTTGTGTCTATTTTGTAAATCATTTATAAAACCTGCATGTATTCTCATCCCAAAAATATTAGATTTTAAAAGTGGGACTATAACTCACTTTCACAGATTTTTACTTCGTCGGGAAGTAAGACTTGGCCACTGTTGATTCACGAACCTATAACAATATATACATATATATTAAAGTATGTTCAAAATATATTTACAACACTTTTAATATATTTTGATGTTTTAAGTTTATTAAGTCAGCTGTCCTCGTTAGTAACCTATAACTAGTTGTCCACAGTTAGATGTACAGAAATAAATCGATAAATATTATCTTGAATCAATCCACGACCCAGTGTATACGTATCTCAGTATTGATCACAACTCAAACTATATATATTTTGGAATCAACCTCAACCCTGTATAGCTAACTCCAACATTCACATATAGAGTGTCTATGGTTGTTCCGAAATATATATAGATGTGTCGACATGATAGGTCGAAACATTGTATACGTGTCTATGGTATCTCAAGATTACATAATATACAATACAAATTGATTAAGTTATGGTTGGAATAGATTTGTTACCAATTTTCACGTAGCTAAAATGAGAAAAATTATCCAATCTTGTTTTACCCATAACTTCTTCATTTTAAATCCGTTTTGAGTGAATCAAATTGCTATGGTTTCATATTGAACTCTATTTTATGAATCTAAACAGAAAAAGTATAGGTTTATAGTCGGAAAAATAAGTTACAAGTCGTTTTTGTAAAGGTAGTCATTTCAGTCGAAAGAACGACGTCTAGATGACCATTTTAGAAAACATACTTCCACTTTGAGTTTAACCATAATTTTTGGATATAGTTTCATGTTCATAATAAAAATCATTTTCTCAGAATAACAACTTTTAAATCAAAGTTTATCATAGTTTTTAATTAACTAACCCAAAACAGCCCGCGGTGTTACTACGACGGCGTAAATCCGGTTTTACGGTGTTTTTCGTGTTTCCAGGTTTTAAATCATTAAGTTAGCATATCATATAGATATAGAACATGTGTTTAGTTGATTTTAAAAGTCAAGTTAGAAGGATTAACTTTTGTTTGCAAACAAGTTTAGAATTAACTAAACTATGTTCTAGTGATTACAAGTTTAAACCTTCGAATAAGATAGCTTTATATGTATGAATCGAATGATGTTATGAACATCATTACTACCTTAATTTCCTTGGATAAACCTACTGGAAAAGAGAAAAATTGATCTAGCTTCAATGGATCCTTGGATGGCTCGAAGTTCTTGAAGGAGAATCATGACACGAAAACAAGTTCAAGTAAGATCATCACTTGAAATAAGATTGTTATAGTTATAGAAATTGAACCAAAGTTTGAATATGATTATTACCTTGTATTAGAATGATAACCTACTGTAAGAAACAAAGATTTCTTGAGGTTGGATGATCACCTTACAAGATTGGAAGTGAGCTAGCAAACTTGAAAGTATTCTTGATTTTATGAAACTAGAACTTTTGGAATTTATGAAGAACACTTAGAACTTGAAGATAGAACTTGAGAGAGATCAATTAGATGAAGAAAATTGAAGAATGAAAGTGTTTGTAGGTGTTTTTGGTCGTTGGTGTATGGATTAGATATAAAGGATATGTAATTTTGTTTTCATGTAAATAAGTCATGAATGATTACTCATATTTTTGTAATTTTATGAGATATTTCATGCTAGTTGCCAAATGATGGTTCCCACATGTGTTAGGTGACTCACATGGGCTGCTAAGAGCTGATCATTGGAGTGTATATACCAATAGTACATACATCTAAAAGCTGCGTATTGTACGAGTACGAATACGGGTGCATACGAGTAGAATTGTTGATGAAACTGAACGAGGATGTAATTGTAAGCATTTTTGTTAAGTAGAAGTATTTTGATAAGTGTATTGAAGTCTTTCAAAAGTGTATAAATACATATTAAAACACTACATGTATATACATTTTAACTGAGTCGTTAAGTCATCGTTAGTCGTTACATGTAAGTGTTGTTTTTAAACCTTTAGGTTAACGGTCTTGTTAAATGTTGTTAACCCAATGTTTATAATATCAAATGAGATTTTAAATTATTATATTATCATGATATTATCATGTATGAATATCTCTTAATATGATATATATACATTAAATGTCTTTACAACGATAATCGTTACATATATGTCTCGTTTAAAAATCATTAAGTTAGTAGTCTTGTTTTTACATATGTAGTTCATTGTTAATATACTTAATGATATGTTTACTTATCATAGTATCATGTTAACTATATATATATCCATATATATGTCATCATATAGTTTTTACAAGTTTTAACGTTCGTGAATCACCGGTCAACTTGGGTGGTCAATTGTCTATATGAAACCTATTTCAATTAATCAAGTCTTAACAAGTTTGATTGCTTAACATGTTGGAAACATTTAATCATATAAATATCAATCTCAGTTAATATATATAAACATGGAAAAGTTCGGGTCACTACAGTACCTACCCGTTAAATAAATTTCGTCCCGAAATTTTAAGCTGTTGAAGGTGTTGACGAATCTTCTGGAAATAGATGCGGGTATTTCTTCTTCATCTGATATTCACGCTCCCAGGTGAACTCGGGTCCTCTACGAGCATTCCATCGAACCTTAACAATTGGTATCTTGTTTTGCTTAAGTCTTTTAACCTCACGATCCATTATTTCGACGGGTTCTTCGATGAATTGAAGTTTTTCGTTGATTTGGATTTCATCTAACGGAATAGTGAGATCTTCTTTAGCAAAACATTTCTTCAAATTCGAGACGTGGAAAGTGTTATGTACAGCCGCGAGTTGTTGAGGTAATTCTAGTCGGTAAGCTACTGTTCCGACACGATCAATAATCTTGAATGGTCCAATATACCTTGGATTTAATTTCCCTCGTTTACCAAATCGAACAACGCCTTTCCAAGGTGCAACTTTAAGCATGACCATCTCTCCAATTTCAAATTCTATATCTTTTCTTTTAATGTCAGCGTAGCTCTTTTGTCGACTTTGGGCGGTTTTCAACCGTTGTTGAATTTGGATGATCTTCTCGGTAGTTTCTTGTATAATCTCCGGACCCGTAATCTGTCTATCCCCCACTTCACTCCAACAAATCGGAGACCTGCACTTTCTACCATAAAGTGCTTCAAACGGCGTCATCTCAATGCTTGAATGGTAGCTGTTGTTGTAGGAAAATTCTGCTAACGGTAGATGTCGATCCCAACTGTTTCCGAAATCAATAACACATGCTCGTAGCATGTCTTCAAGCGTTTGTATCGTCCTTTCGCTCTGCCCATCAGTTTGTGGATGATAGGCAGTACTCATGTCTAGACGAGTTCCTAATGCTTGCTGTAATGTTTGCCAGAATCTTGAAATAAATCTGCCATCCCTATCAGAGATAATAGAGATTGGTATTCCATGTCTGGAGACGACTTCCTTCAAATACAGTCGTGCTAACTTCTCCATCTTGTCATCTTCTCTTATTGGTAGGAAGTGTGCTGATTTGGTGAGACGATCAACTATTACCCAAATAGTATCAAAACCACTTGCAGTCCTTGGCAATTTAGTGATGAAATCCATGGTAATGTTTTCCCATTTCCATTCCGGGATTTCGGGTTGTTGAAGTAGACCTGATGGTTTCTGATGCTCAGCTTTGACCTTAGAACACGTCAAACATTCTCCTACGTATTTAGCAACATCGGCTTTCATACCCGGCCACCAAAAATGTTTCTTGAGATCCTTGTACATCTTCCCCGTTCCAGGATGTATTGAGTATCTGGTTTTATGAGCTTCTCTAAGTACCATTTCTCTCATATCTCCAAATTTTGGTACCCAAATCCTTTCAGCCCTATACCGGGTTTCGTCTTCCCGAATATTAAGATGCTTCTCCGATCCTTTGGGTATTTCATCCTTTAAATTTCCCTCTTTTAAAACTCCTTGTTGCGCCTCCTTTATTTGAGTAGTAATGTTATTATGAATCATTATATTCATAGATTTTACTCGAATGGGTTCTCTGTCCTTCCTGCTCAAGGCATCGGCTACCACATTTGCCTTTCCCGGGTGGTAACGAATCTCAAAGTCGTAATCATTCAATAATTCAATCCACCTACGCTGCCTCATATTCAGTTGTTTCTGATTAAATATGTGTTGAAGACTTTTGTGGTCGGTATATATAATACTTTTGACCCCATATAAGTAGTGCCTCCAAGTCTTTAATGCAAAAACAACCGCGCCTAATTCCAAATCATGCGTCGTATAATTTTGTTCGTGAATCTTCAATTGTCTAGACGCATAAGCAATCACCTTCGTTCGTTGCATTAATACACAACCGAGACCTTGCTTTGATGCATCACAATAAATCACAAAATCATCATTCCCTTCAGGCAATGACAATATAGGTGCCGTAGTTAGCTTTTTCTTCAATAACTGAAACGCTTTCTCTTGTTCATCATTCCATTCAAATTTCTTCCCTTTATGCGTTAATGCAGTCAAGGGTTTTGCTATTCTGGAAAAGTCTTGGATGAACCTTCTGTAGTAACCAGCTAGTCCTAAAAACTGGCGTATGTGTTTCGGAGTTTTCGGGGTTTCCCACTTTTCAACAGTTTCTATCTTTGCCGGATCCACCTTAATACCTTCTTTGTTCACTATGTGACCGAGGAATTGAACTTCTTCCAACCAAAATGCACACTTTGAAAACTTAGCGTACAATTCTTCCTTCCTCAATACTTCTAACACCTTTCTCAAATGTTCACCATGTTCTTGGTCATTCTTTGAGTAAATAAGTATGTCATCAATGAAAACAATGACAAACTTGTCAAGGTATGGTCCACACACTCGGTTTATAAGGTCCATGAACACAGCTGGTGCATTAGTCAAACCAAACGGCATGACCATAAACTCGTAATGACCGTAACGTGTTCTGAAAGCAGTCTTTGGAATATCATCTTCTTTCACCCGCATTTGATGATACCCGGAACGTAAGTCAATCTTTGAATAAACAAACGAGCCTTGTAGTTGATCAAATAAGTCGTCGATTCTCGGTAGTGGGTAGCGGTTCTTGATGGTAAGTTTGTTCAACTCTCGGTAGTCGATACACAACCTGAATGTACCATCTTTCTTCTTGACAAACAAAACAGGAGCTCCCCACGGTGATGTGCTTGGTCGAATGAAACCACGCTCTAAAAGTTCTTGTAATTGGCTTTGCAGTTCTTTCATCTCGCTGGGTGCGAGTCTGTAAGGAGCACGAGCTATTGGTGCAGCTCCTGGTACAAGATCTATTTGAAATTTAACGGATCGATGTGGGGGTAATCCCGGTAATTCTTTCGGAAATACATCGGGAAATTCTTTTGCAATGGGAACATCATTGATGCTCTTTTCTTCAGTTTGTACTTTCTCGACGTGTGCTAGAACAGCATAGCAACCTTTTCTTATTAGTTTTTGTGCCTTCAAATTACTAATAAGATGTAGCTTCGTGTTGCCCTTTTCTCCGTACACCATTAAGGGTTTTCCTTTTTCTCGTATAATGCGAATTGCATTTTTGTAACAAACGATCTCCGCTTTCACTTCTTTCAACCAGTCCATACCGATTATCACATCAAAACTCCCTAACTCTACTGGTATCAAATCAATCTTAAATGTTTCTCTAACCAGTTTAATTTCTCGATTCCGACATATATTATCTGCTGAAATTAATTTACCATTTGCTAATTCGAGTAAAAATTTACTATCCAAAGGCGTCAATGGACAACTTAATTTAGCACAAAAATCTCTACTCATATAGCTTCTATCCGCACCCGAATCAAATAAAATGTAAGCAGATTTATTGTCAATAAGAAACGTACCCGTAACAAGCTCCGGGTCTTCCTGTGCCTCTACCGCATTAATATTGAAAACTCTTCCACGGCCTTGTCCATTCGTGTTCTCCTGGTTCGGGCAATTTCTAATAATGTGGCCTGGTTTTCCACATTTATAACAAACTACATTGGCATAACTTGCTCCGACACTACTTGCTCCGCCATTACTCGTTCCGACACCATTTGTTCCTTTCGTTCTATTAACCCCTGGTCCGTAGACCTCACACTTCGCCGCGCTATGACCATTTCTTTTACACTTGTTGCAAAATTTGGTGCAGAACCCCGAGTGATTCTTTTCACACCTTTGGCATAGCTGCTTCTGATTGTTGTTGTTGTTGCGGTTATTATTGTTGTTGGGATGATTGTTGTTGTTGTTGTTGTTGTTGTTGTTGTTGTTGTTGTTGTTGTTGTTGGGCCGTTTGTTGTAGTTGCGATTGATGTTGCGATTGTTGGGATAATTGTTGCGATTATTGTTGTAATTGCTGTTGTTGTTGTATTGGTGATTCTTATCACCGTTTTCCTCCCACTTTCTTTTGACTTGCTTCACATTGGCCTCTTCAGCAGTCTGTTCTTTAATTCTTTCTTCAATCTGGTTCACTAGTTTGTGAGCCATTCTACATGCCTGTTGTATGGAGGCGGGCTCGTGTGAACTTATATCTTCTTGGATTCTTTCCGGTAATCCCTTCACAAACGCGTCGATCTTCTCTTCCTCATCTTCGAATGCTCCCGGACACAATAGGCACAATTCTGTGAATCGTCTTTCGTACGTGGTAATATCAAATCCTTGGGTTCGTAACCCTCTAAGTTCTGTCTTGAGCTTATTGACCTCGGTTCTGGGACGGTACTTCTCGTTCATCAAGTGCTTGAATGCTGACCACGGTAGTGCGTACGCATCATCTTGTCCCACTTGCTCTAGATAGGTATTCCACCATGTTAACGCAGAACCTGTGAAGGTATGCGTAGCGTACTTCACTTTGTCCTCTTCAGTACACTTACTTATGGCAAACACCGATTCAACCTTCTCGGTCCACCGTTTCAATCCGATCGGTCCTTCGGTTCCATCAAATTCCAAAGGTTTGCAGGCAGTGAATTCTTTGTAGGTGCATCCTACACGATTTCCTGTACTGCTAGATCCAAGGTTATTGTTGGTATGTAGCGCAGCCTGTACTGCGGCTATGTTTGAAGCTAGAAAAGTACGGAATTCCTCTTCATTCATATTCACGGTGTGTCGAGTAGTCGGTGCCATTTCCTTCAAAATAGTTAAATGGAACAAGTTAATCATACAGAATATTAAGAGTAGTTAATAGTATTTCGTAGCATAATATGAACTCATTTATAAAAGCTTTTTCTTCATATTAGCGTTTTATAAGTTTAAATTCGGGTAGTACCTACCCGTTAAGTTCATACTTAGTAGCTAATATACAATTCAACTACTACAATTCTATATGAAAAACTGATTATAATAATATTTCGCGTTCAAACTTTTATACAATATTTTACAAACTTACAATACCGCTTATTTTACATAAAGCATGAAATATAGCACACAATAACTTTGATACAAGATAGTTGTGAAGATAATTCTAGCTAGTACACAAGTCGTTCAGCAAAGGCAATAAAGACACGTAATTCATACGTCCAGAAACAAGTCATGCATTCTGGTTTTACTAGGACTACTTCCCATCCTTGGTCTTGTGCAACATAACCGTTATGGCCGTTGATAAGACAGCGTGTTGTAACGTCGTCAAAGGGACGAGGGTTACGTAATGTCCAACAGTCCTGTAACAATCTAAAAACCTCATTTCTTACCCCAATTACCGACTCCGTCACTTGTGGGAACGTTTTGTTTAATAGTTGTAGCCCGATGTTCTTGTTCTCACTTTGGTGAGAAGCGAACATTACTAATCCGTAAGCATAACATGCTTCTTTATGTTGCATGTTAGCCGCTTTTTCTAAATCACGAAGTCCAATATTCGGATATATTGAGTCAAAATAATTTCTTAACCCATTGCGTAAAATAGCATTTGGGTTCCCCGAAATATATGCGTCAAAGTAAACACATCGTAACTTATGGGTTTCCCAATGTGATATCCCCCATCTTTCAAACGAAAGTCTCTTATAAACCAAGACATTCTTGGAACGTTCTTCAAATGTCTTACAAACTGATCTCGCCTTAAATAGTTGTGCCGAGGAATTCTGACCGACTCTAGACAAGATTTCATCAATCATGTCTCCGGGTAGGTCTCTTAAAATATTGGGTTGTCTATCCATTTTGCGTTTTTATACTGTAAAATAGACAAGAGTTAGATTCATAAAAAAAAATACTTATTAATACAAGCAATTTTTACATATATCATAAAGCATAAGCACACTACATTACATATATTACACCACATGAATACAACTATCTTATTCCGACTCGCTTGTTTCTTCTTCTTTGGTTTTGGTTCGTTTTGCCAAGTTTCTAGGGATATATGATTTTCCCCTAATACGAGCCGTCGTTATCCACATTGGTTTAGAAAAACCTGGTGGTTTAGAGGTTCCCGGGTCATTGTTACAACTTAAGGACTTCGGGGGTTGACGATACATATAAAGTTCATCGGGGTTGGAATTAGATTTCTCTATTTTTATGCCCTTTCCCTTATTATTTTCTTTTGCCTTTTTAAATTCAGTTGAGGTAATTTCTATAACATCATCGGAATTCTCGTCGGAATCCGATTCATCGGAGAATTGGTAATCCTCCCAATATTTTGCTTCCTTGGCGGAAACACCATTGACCATAATTAACTTTGGTCGGTTGGTTGAGGATTTTCTTTTACTTAACCGTTTTATTATTTCCCCCACCGGTTCTATTTCTTCATCCGGTTCCGATTCTTCTTCCGGTTCCGATTCTTCTTCCGGTTCCGACTCTTCTTCCGGTTCCTCTTCGGGAACTTGTGAATCAGTCCACAAATCATTCCAATTTACATTTGACTCTTCATTATTATTAGGTGAGTCAATGGGACTTGTTCTAGAGGTAGACATCTATCACATAATATCAAACACGTTAAGAGATTAATATATCACATAATATTCATATGTTAAAAATATATAGTTTCCAACAAAAATGTTAAGCAATCATTTTTAAAGAAAACACGGTCGAAGTCCAGACTCACTAATGTATCCTAACAAACTCGATAAGACACACTAATGCAAATTTTCTGGTTCTCTAAGACCAACGCTCTGATACCAACTGAAATGTCCCGTTCTTATTGATTAAAAACGTTCCATATTAATTGATTTCGTTGCGAGGTTTTGACCTCTATATGAGACGTTTTTCAAAGACTGCATTCATTTTAAAACAAACCATAACCTTTATTTCATCAATAAAGGTTTAAAAAGCTTTACGTAGATTATCAAATAATGATAATCTAAAATATCCTGTTTACACACGACCATTACATAATGGTTTACAATACAAATATGTTACAACAAAATAAGTTTCTTGAATGCAGTTTTTACACAATATCATACAAGCATGGACTCCAAATCTCGTCCTTATTTAAGTATGCGACAGCGGAAGCTCTTAATAATCACCTGAGAATAAACATGCTTAAAACGTCAACAAAAATGTTGGTGAGTTATAGGTTTAACCTATATATATCAAATCATAATAATAGACCACAAGATTTCATATTTCAATACACATCCCATACATAGAGATAAAAATCATTCATATGGTGAACACCTGGTAACCGACAATAACAAGATGCATATATAAGAATATCCCCATAATTCCGGGACACCCTTCGGATATGATATAAATTTCGAAGTACTAAAGCATCCGGTACTTTGGATGGGGTTTGTTAGGCCCAATAGATCTATCTTTAGGATTCGCGTCAATTAGGGTGTCTGTTCCCTAATTCTTAGATTACCAGACTTAATAAAAAGGGGCATATTCGATTTCGATTAATTCAACCATAGAATGTAGTTTCACGTACTTGTGTCTATTTTGTAAATCATTTATAAAACCTGCATGTATTCTCATCCCAAAAATATTAGATTTTAAAAGTGGGACTATAACTCACTTTCACAGATTTTTACTTCGTCGGGAAGTAAGACTTGGCCACTGTTGATTCACGAACCTATAACAATATATACATATATATTAAAGTATGTTCAAAATACATTTACAACACTTTTAATATATTTTGATGTTTTAAGTTTATTAAGTCAGCTGTCCTCGTTAGTAACCTATAACTAGTTGTCCACAGTTAGATGTACAGAAATAAATCGATAAATATTATCTTGAATCAATCCACGACCCAGTGTATACGTATCTCAGTATTGATCACAACTCAAACTATATATATTTTGGAATCAACCTCAACCCTGTATAGCTAACTCCAACATTCACATATAGAGTGTCTATGGTTGTTCCGAAATATATATAGATGTGTCGACATGATAGGTCGAAACATTGTATTCGTGTCTATGGTATCTCAAGATTACATAATATACAATACAAATTGATTAAGTTATGGTTGGAATAGATTTGTTACCAATTTTCACGTAGCTAAAATGAGAAAAATTATCCAATCTTGTTTTACCCATAACTTCTTCATTTTAAATCCGTTTTGAGTGAATCAAATTGCTATGGTTTCATATTGAACTCTATTTTATGAATCTAAACAGAAAAAGTATAGGTTTATAGTCGGAAAAATAAGTTACAAGTCGTTTTTGTAAAGGTAGTCATTTCAGTCGAAAGAACGACGTCTAGATGACCATTTTAGAAAACATACTTCCACTTTGAGTTTAACCATAATTTTTGGATATAGTTTCATGTTCATAATAAAAATCATTTTCTCAGAATAACAACTTTTAAATCAAAGTTTATCATAGTTTTTAATTAACTAACCCAAAACAGCCCGCGGTGTTACTACGACGGCGTAAATCCGGTTTTACGGTGTTTTTCGTGTTTCCAGGTTTTAAATCATTAAGTTAGCATATCATATAGATATAGAACATGTGTTTAGTTGATTTTAAAAGTCAAGTTAGAAGGATTAACTTTTGTTTGCAAACAAGTTTAGAATTAACTAAACTATGTTCTAGTGATTACAAGTTTAAACCTTCGAATAAGATAGCTTTATATGTATGAATCGAATGATGTTATGAACATCATTACTACCTTAATTTCCTTGGATAAACCTACTGGAAAAGAGAAAAATTGATCTAGCTTCAATGGATCCTTGGATGGCTCGAAGTTCTTGAAGGAGAATCATGACACGAAAACAAGTTCAAGTAAGATCATCACTTGAAATAAGATTGTTATAGTTATAGAAATTGAACCAAAGTTTGAATATGATTATTACCTTGTATTAGAATGATAACCTACTGTAAGAAACAAAGATTTCTTGAGGTTGGATGATCACCTTACAAGATTGGAAGTGAGCTAGCAAACTTGAAAGTATTCTTGATTTTATGAAACTAGAACTTTTGGAATTTATGAAGAACACTTAGAACTTGAAGATAGAACTTGAGAGAGATCAATTAGATGAAGAAAATTGAAGAATGAAAGTGTTTGTAGGTGTTTTTGGTCGTTGGTGTATGGATTAGATATAAAGGATATGTAATTTTGTTTTCATGTAAATAAGTCATGAATGATTACTCATATTTTTGTAATTTTATGAGATATTTCATGCTAGTTGCCAAATGATGGTTCCCACATGTGTTAGGTGACTCACATGGGCTACTAAGAGCTGATCATTGGAGTGTATATACCAATAGTACATACATCTAAAAGCTGCGTATTGTACGAGTACGAATACGGGTGCATACGAGTAGAATTGTTGATGAAACTGAACGAGGATGTAATTGTAAGCATTTTTGTTAAGTAGAAGTATTTTGATAAGTGTATTGAAGTCTTTCAAAAGTGTATAAATACATATTAAAACACTACATGTATATACATTTTAACTGAGTCGTTAAGTCATCGTTAGTCGTTACATGTAAGTGTTGTTTTTAAACCTTTAGGTTAACGGTCTTGTTAAATGTTGTTAACCCAATGTTTATAATATCAAATGAGATTTTAAATTATTATATTATCATGATATTATCATGTATGAATATCTCTTAATATGATATATATACATTAAATGTCTTTACAACGATAATCGTTACATATATGTCTCGTTTAAAAATCATTAAGTTAGTAGTCTTGTTTTTACATATGTAGTTCATTGTTAATATACTTAATGATATGTTTACTTATCATAGTATCATGTTAACTATATATATATCCATATATATGTCATCATATAGTTTTTACAAGTTTTAACGTTCGTGAATCACCGGTCAACTTGGGTGGTCAATTGTCTATATGAAACCTATTTCAATTAATCAAGTCTTAACAAGTTTGATTGCTTAACATGTTGGAAACATTTAATCATATAAATATCAATCTCAGTTAATATATATAAACATGGAAAAGTTCGGGTCACTACATAGGTCACGTCAAGTAACGTTAAGTAATGTCAAGTAACGTTAATTAACGTTAAGTAACGTCAAGTAACGTTAACTAACGTCAAGTAACGTTAACTAACGTCAACTAACGACAAGTATCGTCAAGTAACGTTAACTAATGTCAAGTAACGTCAAGTAACGTCAAGTAACGTTAAGTAACATGAAGTTACATCAAGTAACGTTAAGTAACGTCATGTAACGTTAACTAATGTCAAGTAACGTTAACTAACGTCAACTAACGTCAAGTAACGTTAAGTTACGTCAAGTAACGTTAAGTAACGTCATGTACCGTTAAGTAACGTGAAGTAACGTGAAGTAACGTTAAGTTACGTCAAGTAACGTTAAGTAACGTCAAGTAACATTAGGTCACGTCAAGTAACGTTAAGTAACGTCAAGTAACGTGAAGTAACGTTAAGTAACGTCAAGTAACGTTAAATTACGTGAAGTAACGTTAGGTAATAATGATACGCATAGCGCATCGGGCTACTATTTGGGCTTGCCCTTAAGTCTGGTCCAATAGAGGCCCGCTAGCCTTTTCCCCTCAAAACCCTAATAGGCCTCTATAAATAAAGGGCATGGCCTTTATTCTAAATACACATGATAGAAGCTTAAACGCTCCTCTCCTCCTAGGGTTTTACCTACACCGCCGCGTAGGGTTTCTCCCTAGCCGCCAATCGACAAGCCTCGAGGGCGGCCAAACAGCCATAACTACCCTCCCAAGATCATCATCTCGGCTAGGGTTATCACGGTAACCGTGTTAGAAATCAGGGTATGAATTGACTGCCGGATTCGTTCTTGAATCGTGTGTTCACTTTCTCTATAAAGTATTTCGACCCTACGATTGCCTCGGTTGCACGAAATCTTTACAGGGATAAGACAAGAACGCAATCAGTGTTCTTGGCAATGAAATCACTGATCAAATTGTTAGAGAGTATGTGTGTTTTTCTGTTTGTTAAAATGAAAGCAAAAACATATTCCTATATTTATAGGAAGCGAAAAGGTGCGAGTGAAAGTACGCAACCTTTCAACCAAAGGATGTAACCCTTCAACGAAAAGACGCAACCTTTCGTTCACATCATTTAGGAAATGACATCACTCTTCATGAAATGATGTAACCATTCATGGTTACCTTTCATCAAAAGATGTAATTTCCAAGACCTTATTGAATTAACTCGAACGAGCGTGCACTCCGCACTCTCCAAACTCGTCATTAAGCTTAATTCGATAAGCCTTTGCTTTCTAGTAAATCCCAATTAACTAAAATGATTGTTGATAACACTAAAATCACCAACAAATCCCCCCCATTTTAGTGTAATCCTTGATTTACTAAAATAACTAAACAAACAGAACAAACTAATGCATAAATGAAAATGTTTCAGAAATTGAATTTTGACTTAGTATAATATTTACAAGAATTCGAGTATCAGGGTGTTTCAGAAATTGAACCCTTCCACTCATATGAAGACTATAAAATATTATACACATCAGTTTCTTACATATCCCTAAGACAATCTTGACATTATTATAAGCCATGTGTCCCAATCCTTCAGTGAACATATTGGCAGCTAAGTCCAAAGCTCCATTGAAGCGGCAAAACTTCATGTTCACATAGGTAGTTCTTTTACATCTTGCACCCGCATTTGCAATTTTTCAAAAGAACTATTAAGAAGTTAAACTTCAACCTAACTCCACTTACGGGTCTAAACACATACTTTGGGATCTGTATGTTTATGTGTTTCAATCTTCAGAAAGTAAGCTTACCTCATTGAATTCAGCTCCTAGCGTTGTACTAGAAGGGAATTGGGCGTCTCACTTTGGAAGATTTGGTTGGACTTCAATCCCACATCATTAGCCAACATTTGCGCGCTTCCGGCTAATGCTTTTGTCAAGTGATCCGTCAAACTTTGTTGTGACCCAACAAAATCCACATATATCACATTATTCGTGATCAACTCACTTTAATCTCATTCATTATGACTTCAATCAATTTTTTCTTTTGTAATCCTTATATCCAAGGACTTACTAAATTCTCATATGACCATAAGAAACCCGTACGTACTTAAAATTAATTGATTGATCAGTCAGTGTGTATGTCCACTTTTCACGGACTCACCAATGTAAACCTATAATTTGTACACCCTTGATAATGTATCCCCATTATCCTTATGCACACACTTATACCATTACATTGGATGATGAGATTATAATTATAAACATACCTTAGTCAGTCCACTTCTAGAACCAAGAAGTAATGACAATTTAGTTTATAATGTCAATAGTCTCAACATCAACCTTTTGATTTAAGATATCTCATCTATACCAAGTGTAAATCCAACAACTTGTAGATGTATCATCTTTTGATCAATAGTGAACTCAATACAATTTTAATATACTTTAAGGAATTACATTGTGAATTAAACCATAACCCATGGTTGGCTTTTACAAGTAAAATACTTAAGCCCCATTACAATGATTTTCACTAGACCATGCTCAATCTTTCTAACACCTTGCTATATTGGTCACTCGATGTAATTACATACATCATACCACCAATTTCCAAAGCTAACCGGTGTTTGAAACAACTAAGCAACATCTAATTCTTATTTCATATTAAACATATTAGTTTCACTAACTTGTACCATCTTGATGAATAATCAAATAGTTTGTGGACATTAATCACATGAAAACAAATGAATAAAGAATTCATATTTATTTTAATTTGTGCATAACAATCCAGAGTTAATACTCCACAATGCATACCATCACATATTAATCTGTCTCATTGAATAAAAATATTCCTCAAGAGACCATGACTAAAATTATAGTTGTATGCATTATCAAATTCATGGATTAAATTCAAACACAGACCCTTCAAGTAAATACACTTAAGGGATCCATTTACCGACCTATTAAATCCCACAAGTCAAACAACACCTTTTGGCGGATTCTCAAAAGAGATAAAACATATATTTTATAGAAAAATATTTGTAACCATTAGCCACCAAATAGCAATTTAACCGACTTCATTTCATTGATGTTTGCCAAGCGGTGACACCAACCGACATAAAACACCAGGTTTCATTATTTGACAATCAACTATTTTGTGGACAACAACACTCGCATAATGAATCAATGGATAAAACTTCTTGTTTATTTTATTTGAAGCAACACAAATACCCACTTTACAAAGTCAATCGTTGCACTTTTCCAGTGGTTTATGACTTTTCACTAACCGTCATATATGTTACCGATTGTTATCAATTGAACCGTTGTGACTTATTAACAATCACAACTTCTAACAACCAATAACTACAATTAACTAACAAGAAGAAATAACTATCCATATAGTAACTACCATCTTGTGAGTGCTTATTGTTAAATGTAATACTAACAGTAACCAACTATAACAATCAAGGTTGAAACCTATCAATTGTGAAATAGATTTTGGATAAAAGCTGTTATATACCGTTTGACCACCTTTTGTACAAAATGGTATGAAGACACCGTATGACTCAAAAGGATTTATTTAGTATAATATTAATCCTCATACGTTGGATCATGTTTAGAAAATCTATTATCATCTCCATGTAGACATACATGCATGATTGCCATATGCAATACTAACCCACCGAAATGTCTAACGACAAAATCTCTTTTAATTGGTCATATGTAAATATGAATGAAATAGAACAAAATATGCATACGGTGACATGTAACTCAATCCACCACATCATGATTTAAATTCCAGATTAATTAAGTGGATATACATGTAATTAATCTTTATATGCATTATATCATGAAAAAATAATATAGAGTAAAAGAAAGGAAATTGTGTACTTGTGTGATATCAACGAAATCTGATGATGATGCTTTCCATTTCTTTTGTTTGTATCCACATGAACTTCTCCACAAGTCTCTTTATTTATTCCGAAGCAATTAAAGAAAAGCCATATTGCCAGAGATCCATCAACGATTCATCCATGCAATTGGTTCATTGATGAGTTCCATAATTAAAATGGAGATAAAACCGTCCACCGACTAATCAATCAATATAAAATTGATATAGACTCAAAATTCATTTTGTTTCGGTATTTTAACAAATCTATTACCACCAATGGCCTAACTTGCTTTCAATTTGTATCATGGTCAATAAGTTGACCAATATCTTATCTGAGATCCAAATTTGAAGGATCCTATAATTACATAGACGCAAATTCTATTTTACTCCCATTTAGACAGTATGAACACTGCCATATATTCCATGATCATTATCACGAATATCAACAAATACTTTATAGATTTGTTAGAAATCAGGGTATGAATTGACTGCCGGATTCGTTCTTGAATCGTGTGTTCACTTTCTCTATAAAGTATTTCGACCCTACGATTGCCTCGGTTGCACGAAATCTTTACAGAGATAAGACAAGAACGCAATCAGTGTTCTTGGCAATGAAATCACTGATCAAATTGTTAGAGAGTATGTGTGTTTTTCTGTTTGTTAAAATGAAAGCAAAAACATATTCCTATATTTATAGGAAGCGAAAAGGTGCGAGTGAAAGTACGCAACCTTTCAACCAAAGGATGTAACCCTTCAACGAAAAGACGCAACCTTTCGTTCACATCATTTAGGAAATGACATCACTCTTCATGAAATGATGTAACCATTCATGGTTACCTTTCATCAAAAGATGTAATTTCCAAGACCTTATTGAATTAACTCGAACGAGCGTGCACTCCGCACTCTCCAAACTCGTCATTAAGCTTAATTCGATAAGCCTTTGCTTTCTAGTAAATCCCAATTAACTAAAATGATTGTTGATAACACTAAAATCACCAACAAACCGGACCGGAGGTTAAAGCCGCTGTACATAACAAACCCTCATCTATTGCACTCAAGCGTGTTCTCGACCTTCGGTGAAATATGCTTGATCATTTGGCGCCATCCGTGGGACCTTCACAAAAGTCTCAAGTTCATTCTGGCAGAAACTGCTTCGGCTTACGTTACAATTGCTGTAAGTTTATACTTGTCTATCTTAATTAATTGAACAAATTATTGGTGGACTCGAATGCGTGATCTAATGCATTATTTAGAAGAATTAGATCTACGTCCATCTTCACAGTACACGTGTTCACTTTTATTTACACAATAATGATTTTAAGCTTCACTGGCCACCATGGAATAAATATATGAATTGTTTATCGTGTATAAATACATTCAAATAAAATTATTACACACAAAGAGAAGTTAATTTAACTGATGGTGTATTTACAAAGTTACGGAAAAGCGAGATCTATTGCTCAAGTGGATCTATCTATTTACATATGCTCGGTTAAATTTTTATTCCTGGGTTTATGAATTTAAAATAATATGCTTGAGTTCACGAATTCAATTTCGAACTCGATCTCGACGCTTTCGGGCTGATCTCGATGCTTTCGGGTTGGCATCGACGCCTTTGGGCTGATCTAGACGCCTTCGGGCTGATCACAACGCCTTCGGGCTGATCACAATGCCTTCGAGCGGGTCTCAACGACATACGGTTTAGTACCTACACGTTTGTAAGTTCTTGCCTCCAGCTACAACAACCGCTTGGTCTCTACCGTCGAACAAAAAATAAAGAATCTAATGTGATTCGTATGTGTAAGATTTCTTTCAGTTCCTGTTATTATACAATTTCTATAAACCTGCATACATCGATGTGTCTTGAAGAGATAATTTTAATACATGAAAACAGGAAAATTACTCTAAAATTATGAGTCCATAATGTGGGAAATCATTGAATTACAAGCGCACTGTCATTATAAGTGCATTATCTTTATGAACACATATTAAATTATGATCACACGTATTAAATCTGTTGAAATATATTGAAACATATTCGTGACTCTTGATTTTAGCAAAAATTGAATGCATATGTCATAACATATATTGAAACTTCCTGATGCTAATATGCGTTTTATGTTAATTATGTATATGACCGCGCTAATATCTCTATTTTTGAGCATATGATCATGCATATTTTAGCCGTGGGGTTAAATATGCCTGCTCAATACGTAAAGAGGGGTTTAAGGATCTTAGAACGTGGCTCTCCGGTCCGGCTATCGTGAATAACCCTGGCCGACATGATGATGTCGGCGGGGTGGCCAAGTGATTAAGTCCACCTCTGATAACGGTCGTCGATCAAGAGGCCCCAAATAAGGTCGTAGGTACTAGCTTACAGAAGACTAACCTGTTAACCTTGAAAAGATGCTGGATGATGCTGTTTTACGTAATGTGTATCGTATGCGATGGTTACGTAATGGGCCGTCCGGTAAACGATGATTAGGGTTTGTATTTATAGGCAAACCCTAATTCTAGAACCGTCCCAGATCACGTTAATCTCATCCATAACTGACTCCCCCGAATCACGGATATAATTATGGAAAAGATATTTACTTGACAGCTAAGCAACCGCCGTACCGGGAACAAAGGAATCAGATACAATCCGCATACCGCATAGCGCACACAAGCACACGCATACGCACACTATTAAGCGCCCACATGCAAATGAGGTGCGCATGCGGGTTGCGGTATCATTATGTCCCCCCAGTTTGATGTTATATGACGCAAGACACATGACATCAAACTATTAAGCGGAAAAAACAAGAAAACGGCTAGCATTTAATATTCCGCGTGCGCCTCGATGCCATTAAATGCCTGTCACAATCGCAGAAGCCCATTCGGCGGACATGACATAAAGTGGCAGTGTGTCAGGCGCGTGCCAACCACGCGCGTACATGTAATCATACCCAACTGGCATCCACGCGCATCAATAAAGTGCTGGCCGTCGATTGCGTAACACGTGTACAGCCACGATCACACCACTCCATCCCATGACTCCCAATCGTCCCTATAAATACCCCATTTTGCAGCTCATTTCCACTTTCCTGCTTCAAGCTTCCTCGTTACGCTGCCAATTTGAAATCCGATCAAAAATCAAACATTCCGGCCACCATTTAAAGGTTAGTATCATCCGATTACTCCTAGAAAATGACTAAAGCTAACGAGACGTATGTAGATAGCGTAGAGTCTGTTATAGAGCAGAAGCACATAGATTACTTAGTGAAACAGTATCCTCCCTTAGCTAAGTACAATCCGGTGCCACCCCTACCCCATCAGCGTGCTCACGAGCCCCCGGAGAAGAAAGTGGCCATTTATGAACATGCGTTCAAGCATGGTAACTTTAGGGTTCCCCCATCTGACTTCTTCTTAGGCGTATTAGATCACTTCAGAGTGGGATTAGGGCAACTACACCCGTACGCCATAGGCAAAATAGTTCTGTTTGAAATGTGGTGCGCCGCAATCGACAGGGTACCGTTGGTTAAAGTTTTCTGTCATCTATACCGCCTAGCCAATCACCACAAATCCTGGTTCACCTTCTTCGCCCGACAAAATTTCACCAAAACCCCAAAGTCTAATGCGGGTAACTGGAAAGAAACTTTCTTTTTCGTTGACCAAACTGTAGTTGGTACCGCTTTTCCGCAAACGCTTATATGGTGCGAGAAGGTGGAAAAGGATGTGAACAAAACCCCGGTCCTTGATGACGAGGAAACAAAGCTGTTAGCGGAGTGCGCTAACGCACAGCTGGTGCACCGGTCATACGGGAACGTGATGTTGCGGCTAGGGAAGATATCCGCACACTGGCCATGGGAGGATGTGCGTCCAGCCATAGTCGGACCGGATGGAAAGGGTAAAAATAGTATAATCACGTACTAACAGTTTGCTATTTATGTGTTCTAACGCATGCGTGCATGTTTGCAGAGATGAAGATGAAGAGAGTACTGATTGCGGAGGAGATTGCGGGCATTGCCTTCCGCAAACAGAATGTGAACCAGCCGTTAGAGCAGGAGAAGACTGGCGAGAATGCACCTGCCACCTCCGGCAATAAACGCAAGGCCGCCGAAGCCTCCCAATCCCAACAGAAGAAGAAGAAACTCACTCCCAAACAGAGGGAGGACAAGCGGAACGATAACTTCGTTCCCATCGAACCCCGTTCTGCGGATCTACCTCCCCCATCACCTGGTAAGAGTTCTGCTTGCGCGCATACCGCACATTTAAGTTTGCACTTATCTCACCACTTATTAATACGCAGGGCATGCGGAAGAAACTCATCACACCCCACCGCGGGTCAATCCGGACCTCAAAGCTACTGCCGAGTCAAAGGATAAGACGATACACCTGGACTCCGAGTCCACACCAACCCCGCCACATGGTAACTTCCGATTGGCAAACCTGGCGCAGCTCACCCAGTTATCGGCGGAAAACGCCGCAGAGCAGTCCACCTTCCTCCAACAAATCTTCTCGGCTGAGTTCCGCAACCAACTAGCCGCGCTGCCTTTTAATCAGGCGCTCAACGCCTTCGTCCAAAATGGCCTCGTCTTTTTTGGCATGGTTGCAGATCAAGCCCGCCGTTCGGCTAACTTGTATCAAGTGGCCTTGCGGAAAGAAACAGAGCTAGGGCTGCTGCAAGCGGGGGTTGATCAGGTGAAGAAAGACAGGGACGCCGCGGAAGACGCGCGCAAGGCGGTTGAGTTAACCGCGGCGGAAACCAAAACTGCACTGATTGAAGAGAGGAAGAAAAACTGCGAGCTGGTTGGTGCGGTTGACCAGTCCAAAGGGGAGGCGGAGCGTCTACGGGTGGAGCTGGAAAGGGTGACGAGGGAAAGGGATGACGCGGTAACCAACCGCGAGCTAGCAGAGGCGGATCTGGCGAAGCTGCGCACTACACTCCCCACCATTGCGCAAAAGGTGATGGACTCAGAGCCTGTGTCCGACAAGTTCAATGCCTACGTTGATGCGGTCAGGGACCATGAAATCAACAAGGCTGTGCAGGAGGTAATCCAAGCTTGCAGTCTAACACCGCCGTTCCTCGACATCGTTCAAAAGAAGCTAAAAGAGGGAACGACTGCAGCGTTAATGGAGGCGGAAGAAGCCATCAAGTCCATCCCTATCCCCCTAATCAACGCATTTGCTGCGAACCCGAACATGTCAATCGATGGGTTTTTAAAGGAGGATTATTAGTTTGTACTGGATTGCGCCGTAAGTCCTATGCTTAGGCAGGCATTTGTATTTTTGCAGCCCTAAGTCCCGTGTTGGGCAGGCGTTACAAACAATTACCTCTTATATAAATTTGATGTATATACATTCCTGATATGCATGCGTGGTGTGTTTATTTGTTTATATATCGCGAATCAAAACAAAAGGTGAACCGCATGCCCATGCGCATAGTTAACCAAAACTCATGCGTATGCGGGTATTACTGCGTAAAATAAACCAATAACAATTACCCTTTAATAATTTAGACTCGAAAGCTACTGCGTTATCGCTTTGTCATGTACTAGAGGTGCACTATAGCTGTATGGTAAGAAACACAACTAAAAACAAGCCAATGTTTTTATGCTTCGAGTTCCTCAAGCAAACCAATGCGAGAGTAATTACGCACAAGCAAACCAATGCTTGTAATTTTTTAAGTCGACTTTGCAGCCATCTAGTCTGCGTGGCGCTTGGCTAGGGGAAAACCAATTCCCTTTGCCTGCCGTTAGCGTCTAGCCTTGTAACCAAACAGGCTTCTGCCGCACGGGGGCTAGAGGACACCCCTTAAGTAGGCAGGAACCGCATACAAAAAAGATTGACGACAAAAGTATGCGCGAGTAAATATTTAATTGGCATTAATCACAATTACAACCGCGACACATCCAAACGGACGGAAAATACATAGAAAAAATAATGTGCTACAATAAACTGGAGTGATCAGGTCCACCTAGCTACATATAACATTTTTTCAATAACGTCGCATGCCAAGTGCGTTTCACAGGTTTTCCATCTAATGTCTCGAGATGGTACGCCCCGGTATTGTTTGCCTTCGCTACCCTGTATGGACCTTCCCAACGGGGGCCCAGTTTCCCAGTATCCTTCGCATGACTTGCGTCATTCTGACGCCAAACCAAGTCACCGCACTTGTAAGAGCGCGAACGCACACGCTGATTATAGTACTTTGCAATTTTTTTCTTGTTATTTGCTTCGTTGACAGCCGCAGAGAGTCTGCGTTCTTCCAGCAAATTAAGATTTTCCCGCAAAGCTTCAGAGTTATTTTGCTCATCAAAATTTTGTATGCGGAACGTTGGTACCCCAATTTCTGCGGGTACAACAGCTTCTGATCCATAGACCAAACTGAACGGGGTCTCACCAGTGCTTGCTTTGGGTGTTGTTCTATGCGCCCATAAAACCTTTGGTAGTTCATCCACCCAACCAACGCGACCATGACCCAACCTAGCTTTGATTCCAGCTACTATATCCCGGTTGGTGACTTCGCACTGGCCATTCGCCTGCGGATGCGCGACAGATGTAAAAGTTTGCTTAATATTAAGCTCCGCGCACCAACTGCGGAAAGGGTCACCCGCGAACTGCGTACCGTTATCGCTAACAATTTCGTTTGGTATACCAAATCGACAGACGATGTATTCCCATACAAAATTTCGCACCCTTTTTCCTGAGATTGTTGCCAGCGGTCTCGCTTCGACCCACTTTGTGAAATAGTCGATTGCAACAATCAAGAATTTGATGTTTCCTGCGTGTGCAGAATGTGCGTAAGGTACTGATGTGAGTAACATGTTAAGAAAATAAATGATAAAATTACCTCGGCCTTTTGGGAATGGTCCGACTATGTCGATTGCCCATTTGCAGAATGGCCACGGTGAGGAGACTGGTATCATTGGATGCGCAGGTGCTCTGCTAATAGGTGCATGTATTTGGCATGATTCACATTGCTTAACTATGCGCGCAGTATCCGCGTACATGGTGGGCCAATAATATCCTAGCCGCATTATTTTTGACACAATGGACCTGTGCCCCGAATGGAGTGCGCATGCACCCTCATGCACCTCGCGTACAACTTCCTCCGCCTCTTTCGGGCCAATGCACCTTAAGTGCGGTCCCAAATAATTCTTTCGATATAGGACGTTACCCTCAAGGGCATACAGCGGTGCCTTAACGCGGACTTTCTTTGCGTCAGCGGAATCTGCAGGAGAAGTGCCATCCCGCAGAAAGCCACGATGGGCGTCATCCATGTTGAGCTAGATTCCTCAACTGGTGCCACTAAAGGCATCATAACAATGGATTTTGCATTGAGTTCTTCTATTAGAACTTTCTTCCCCATATGATCGAAAGCCAAGGCAGCCAGTTTGGTTAGCGCATCTGCCTTCTTATTTTGCCCACGCATTACGTGGGAGATTTGAAAAGCTTCAAACTGGTCAGCGAGGTTGTGAACAAGCGATAGATATTGCTGCATGGCTATGTCATGCGCTTCGAAATCTCCGCTGACTTGACTGCATACTAGCTTTGAATCCACATAAGCGTGCAAAATTTTAACGTTTAACTTATGCGCAATGCGCATACCTGTTAACAGAGCCTCATACTCTGCTTCGTTGTTTGTAACAGCAAAATTAAACCGCAGTGCGTATGTATGCTCTTCGCTATCCGGGCCTGTTAAAATTACACCCCCACCTGCACCAGATGCGCTGCATGCACCATCGGTATACAATTCCCATGGTGACAAAGTTGGTGCAGGTGGATCCTGATGTTCTGCTGATGCCTCGACATCCGCAGGTAATTCTGCTAGGTAATCAGCAAGTATTTGACCCTTAACCGCACTGCGCGAAGAAAAATTTATTTCATGTTCACCTAATTCAACTGCCCACTTAGCCATTCGGCTAGAAATCTCAGGCTTGTACAACACCTGAAAGAAAAATGATTGCGTTAGTCAATGCGGTAACCCCGGTCATTGCCGCAAAGTAGGCGTTTACCAACCTGTTTGATTGGTTGATCGGTTAGAACCACGATTGGATGTGCTTGAAAATATCGGCGCAAACGCCGCGCCGTATGGACCAGCGCATATACAAGCTTTTCTATTGGTGAGTAGTTTACTTCGCTTGATGTCAGCGTCTTGCTTACGAAGTAGACCGGCATTTGCGTCTGAGAAAAACCTCAGTCGTTAAATTTCTGCGATATAAATAAAACATGCAAATTAATGGATTACCTTTCCGCGATCCGCAATGAGGACTGAGCTGACAGCTTCTTTCGATGCCGCGAGGTACAGCGTTAGCGTTTCTCCTGATACTGGCGCAGTAAGTGTTGGTAATTCTGCAAGCACCTTTTTCATCTCCTGAAAGGCTGATTCTGCTTCCTGAGTCCATGCGAAGTCTTTTTTCTTCAAACAATTTTTCAAAGTATTGAAGAATGGTAACTGTCGTTCTGCGGCTTTCGACAGAAACCATGTGATAGCCGCAAGCTTCCCCGTTAGACTCTGCACATCTTTCTTTGTCTTTGGAGATGGCAAATTATCAATGGCTTCAATCTTTTTGGGATTGGCCTTGATACCCCGCGCTGTCACCACATGACCTAAAAACTTGCCTTCCTCTTCCCCAAAACTACATTTAAGCGGGTTAAGCTTCATGTTGATCCTGCGCAGAGATGCAAACGTTTCCAGGATGTCCATGAGCATGTCTTCTTCGGTGTTACTTTTAATTACCAAGTCGTCGACGTACGCTTCAAGATTTCTACCGATTTGGTGCTTGAATGCTGCGTCAATTACACGCTGATAGGTCGCGCCCGCATTCTTTAAACCGAAAGGCATCTTCGTGTAACAATAAATACCCTGCGGCGTATGAAAAGCAGTCTTGTCCTCATCTTCCGCAGCCATTAAGATTTGGTGATAACCCTTGTATGCGTCCAGAAAACACTTGTACCTAAATCCCGATAGTGATTCTACCTTCCAGTCTATCTCCGGGAGAGGGTAATTGTCCTTAGGACATGCCTTATTAATGTCCTTGAAATCAACGCACATTCGCCAGTTACCGTCAGCCTTTTTTACCAACACAGGATTTGTAACCCATGTCTGATAACGCACTTCCCGCAGAATGCTTGCTTTGACAAGGTTGTCCACCTCTGCGCACAACCAATCACTGCGGTCTAGAGCCATATGCCGCTTCTTTTGCCTAACGGGTGTCAATGATGGATTAACATTTAACTTATGCTCCGCAATATCACGCGGAACCCCAGTCATGTCTGACTCTCGCCACGCGAAAACATCTGCGTTTGCGGACAAAATTCCATGCAATTTGGCCTTTGTTTCGGCTGACAAGCCTGCGCCGATTTTAATTCGCTTATCCGGATGCAAGCGATTTGCTATGACTACACAATTTGCCAGTTGTTCTCCCACACTAGGAGTGCTTATAGGCGCAACTGAGCCACACAACTCGGTTGCTTGATGTGACGCAACTGTGGCAACGCCTCCTAGTGTGGAAAACTTAATCAAACCATGCACTACCGATGGGATAATGTTAAAACGCCGTATGAAGTTTCTCCCTAGCAGTGCGTTATATCGTGAAGTTGAATGAACCACATAAAAATCGACCAATTCACGCCTGATCATCTGCGGGTTCCTGTCATCCGCAAGCTCTATCATTAACTCTATTCGTCCTAGCGGCCACGAGTTTTCTCCAGAAAACCCTGATAGCGTAATATCAGGCTGGCGTAACTGCGCTTTGACTTCTGCCGGAAGGAAACGATAACAATGCTCATACATAATATCGACACCGCTGCCAGTGTCAACATGCATGCGCTTAACCTGGATTTCGCAATCAGGGATGCGACACTTGATGATAATGGGCTCATTAATAGAATCAATTGACATTACAGGAGGGAAAGTGATTGGGAGAAGCTCCCAATCCTGGTGATTGTTGTACTTTCTCCGCTGGCTGATTTTCTCTGCGTCAACCATGTTAATGGTTAAGTCGGCATTTTTTGCTTTGTCAACTTTCTGCCACGCGAAAGTCTTAGACTTCGAAGCCTCTTCTACGGTCTTTCCCTTGTCCTTTTTAGGTGGTTTTAGATGATCCAATTTTCCCGCGCGAAGCGCTTCCAGAACCCGTTCCATCAAGTTTTTACACCGATTGGTGTCATGACCATAATCGTCATGAAATTCACAATACTTTGTTTTGTCCCGCTTGCCAAATTCTGTAAGCGGAGTTGGAACCGCGAAGGTCGCGCATACTGGCTCCGTTGCCAAAATTTCCTTGGGCGTTTTGGACAAACTTTTGAGTAGCGCATAGTTCTGATTATTGATGCCGCGCTGATTATTGTTTCGATAATTGCCACTTGATTTCCCTTTATCATTCCAGATGGGACCACCGCTAGGATACCTTCCACGAGAGTTGTTACCATGACTTTGATCGCGCGAACGATCATCATCGTCCTTTCTCTCGTTGCGTGAGCTAGCTGTTGGAATGTCATTATCTTCGCCACTCCGCATATAGTCGTGGCATTCATTAAGCGCCTCAGCATAAGTTGTTGGGACTGTATGGCGCAGACGCCTTACCAGTGTTGGATGACGTTCTGAGTTTATACCATGTATGAGTCCGGAAATCTGTTGCTCTGGTTTGAGATCTGGTATACGCAGGCACTCATTAGTATACCTTGTGAGAAATTCGCCCAAAGATTCCTTGGGCTTCTGCACGATGTCATGGCATTCAATGTGAGTGCGCTTGCGTGGTCTCTGATTCTGATATTGCAGTAAAAACTTTGTCCGCAGATCCATAAACCCGGCAATACTACCCGCCGGCAACTTATTAAACCACTCACGAGCAATACCCTGTAGTGTCATAGGAAATATCTGACACGCAACCGGATCCACCCAGCCTTGAGTGCGCATTGCGCCTTCGAAGCGCTGTAAAAAATCATCTGGATCGGTCAGGCCATTGTAAGTACCCAACGTGCTAGGTATCTTTGGTGCTGATGGAAACGGGTATGCGGATATATGCGGAGGAAACTTGTCAAAGGTAGTCGGTAGCTCGAAGGGTGGTTTAACAGGATCCCCTTTCAAATTTGCAAAGAAACGCTTCATCATGTCCTGAACAAAGTCAGGTTGTGAAAATAAGTGAACCATATCAGGAGGTGCGGCCTGCATGAATTGACTTGCAAGATTTGCCTGCCCTTGAACATTTTGCCAAGGTTGACCCTGCGTCTGCGGATATAACCAAGGCTGCTGCGTTGGAAAAGAGGGATAACTTGAAGACGCAGAGTACACAGGTGGCTGTAAAGGAAGCGAAACCTGTGGCGCAGATATCTACGAAACTTGAGGATACACACTTAAAAGCCCAACTGTATGCGCTGTGCTTTGCTGCTGCGCTGTTATCGGCGCCCAATGAGAGTTCGCATCTGGGATGACCCCAAATCCCCAACTATTAAGTAGCGCCTGCGCATCCGCAGGAGTTAAAAATTGTGAAACTGGGCGCGGTGGTTGCCAAGGTTGCAACGGTGTAAGTGATGAATTCTGCTGAATGCTCTGCGTATGCAGAGGTATTGAAACAGTGGTACTGTAAATAGGTACCTGGCCGCAGCAAACTACATGCGGCCCCGTTGTTCCACCGCCAGTGCCTGCAAAGATGACCCTTGGATCCACTGACGAAAAGTCCAGCCGCGTGGTTGTGACTGGTGAGTTTGCTCTTGGCGGTGTGACCCCGTCTGAATATATCGGCTTGTACCTCTGAAAGGGTTCGCCGGATATAGGTGGAGGGTATATCGTGTATCCCGCCTGAGTAGCGGCCCCCGTAGTCATAATCGGTGTATGTTGACTACCAGACGGTGCGTTCTGAACATCTGTTTGGGTATGTTCCGATGATTCCTCGGAAGTCATGATACTGTTAAAGAAAAAAAAATTCAAAAATTTTGTAAATAACGAGTCATACAATTCAAAACCTTAAAAGAAAAAGCAATTAAACAGTCTTGAATTAATTCGACTCTCAATGAAAGCACCACTTGATCATGCATATTTTAGCCGTGGGGTTAAATATGTCTGCTCAATACGTAAAGAGGGGTTTAAGGATCTTAGAACGTGGCTCTCCGGTCCGGCTACCGTGAATAACCCTGGCCGACATGATGATGTCGGCGGGGTGGCCAAGTGATTAAGTCCACCTCTGATAACGGTCGTCGATCAAGAGGCCCCAAATAAGGTCGTAGGTACTAGCTTACAGAAGACTAACCTGTTAACCTTGAAAAGATGCTGGATGATGCTGTTTTACGTAATGTGTATCGTATGCGATGGTTACGTAATGGGCCGTCCGGTAAACGATGATTAGGGTTTGTATTTATAGGCAAACCCTAATTCTAGAACCGTCCCAGATCACGTTAATCTCATCCATAACTGACTCCCCCGAATCACGGATATAATTATGGAAAAGATATTTACTTGACAGCTAAGCAACCGCCGTACCGGGAACAAAGGAATCAGATACAATCCGCATACCGCATAGCGCACACAAGCACACGCATACGCACACTATTAAGCGCCCACATGCAAATGAGGTGCGCATGCGGGTTGCGGTATCATTAGCATATGTGTTGAGATGAAAAAGAAGTAGCAAACGGAGCGATTTATGTAGTGACCCGAACTTTTCCATGTTTATATATATTAATTGAGATTGATGTTTACATGATTAAATGTTTCCAACATGTTAAGCAATCAAACTTGTTAAGACTTGATTAATTGAAATAGGTTTCATATAGACAATTGACCACCCAAGTTGACCGGTGATTCACGAACGTTAAAACTTGTAAAAAACTATATGATGACATATATATGGTTATATATATAGTTAACATGATATTATGATAAGTAAACATATCATTAATTATATTAACAATGAACTACATATGTAAAAACAAGACTACTAACTTAATGATTTTGAAACGAGACATATATGTAACGTTTATCGTTGTAACGACATTTAATGTATATATATCATATTAAGAGATATTCGTACATCATAATATCATGATAATATAATAATTTAAAATCTCTTTTGATATTATAAACATTGGGTTAACAACATTTAACAAGATCGTTAACCTAAAGGTTTCAAAACAACACTTACATGTAACGACTAACGATGACTTAACGACTCAGTAAAAATGTATATACATGTAGTGTTTTAATATGTATTTATACACTTTTGAAAGAATTCAATACACTTATCAAAATACTTCTACTTAACAAAAATGCTTACAATTACATTCTCGTTCAGTTTCATCAACAATTCTACTCGTATGCACCCGTATTCGTACTCGTACAATACACAGCTTTTAGATGTATGTACTATTGGTATATACACTCCAATGATCAGCTCTTAGCAGCCCATGTGAGTCACCTAACACATGTGGGAACCATCATTTGGAAACTAGCATGAAATATCTCATAAGATTACAAAAATATGAGTAATCATTCATGACTTATTTACATGAAAACAAAATTACATATCCTTTATATCTAATCCATACACCAACGACCAAAAACACCTACAAACACTTTCATTCTTCAATTTTCTTCATCTAATTGAACTCTCTCAAGTTCTATCTTCAAGTTCTAAGTGTTCTTCATAAATTCCAAAAGTTCTAGTTTCATAAAAATCAAGAATACTTTCAAGTTTACTAGCTCACTTCCAATCTTGTAAGGTGATCATCCAACCTCAAGAAATCCTTGTTTCTTACAGTAGGTTATCATTCTAATACAAGGTAATAATCATATTCAAACTTTGATTCAATTTCTATAACTATAACAATCTTATTTCAAGTGATGATCTTACTTGAACTTGTTTTCGTGTCATGATTTTGCTTCAAGAACTTTGAGCCATCCAAGGATCCATTGAAGCTAGATCCATTTTTCTCTTTTCCAGTAGGTTCATCCAAGGAACTTAAGGTAGTAATGATGTTCATAACATCATTCGATTCATACATATAAAGCTATCTTATTCGAAGGTTTAAACTTGTAATCACTAGAACATAGTTTAGTTAATTCTAAACTTGTTCGCAAACAAAAGTTAATCCTTCTAACTTGACTTTTAAAATCAACTAAACACATGTTCTATATCTATATGATATGCTAACTTAATGATTTAAAACCTGGAAACACGAAAAACACCGTAAAACCGGATTTACGCCGTCGTAGTAACACCGCGGGCTGTTTTGGGTTAGTTAATTAAAAACTATGATAAACTTTGATTTAAAAGTTGTTATTCTGAGAAAATGATTTTTATTATGAACATGAAACTATATCCAAAAATTATGGTTAAACTCAAAGTGGAAGTATGTTTTCTAAAATGGTCATCTAGACGTCGTTCTTTCGACTGAAATGACTACCTTTACAAAAACGACTTGTAACTTATTTTTCCGACTAGAAACCTATACTTTTTTTGTTTAGATTTATAAAATAGAGTTCAATATGAAACCATAGCAATTTGATTCACTCAAAACGGATTTAAAATGAAGAAGTTATGGGTAAAACAAGATTGGATAAATTTTCTCATTTTAGCTACGTGAAAATTGGTAACAAATCTATTCCAACCATAACTTAATCAACTTGTATTATATATTATGTAATCTTGAGATACCATAGACACGTATACAATGTTTCGACCTATCATGTCGACACATCTATATATATTTCGGAACAACCATAGACACTCTATATGTGAATGTTGGAGTTAGCTATACAGGGTTGAGGTTGATTCCAAAATATATATAGTTTGAGTTGTGATCAATACTGAGATACGTATACACTGGGTCGTGGATTGATTCAAGATAATATTTATCGATTTATTTCTGTACATCTAACTGTGGACAACTAGTTGTAGGTTACTAACGAGGACAGCTGACTTAATAAACTTAAAACATCAAAATATATTAAAAGTGTTGTAAATATATTTTGAACATACTTTGATATATATGTATATATTGTTATAGGTTCGTGAATCAACCAGTAGCCAAGTCTTACTTCCCGACGAAGTAAAAATCTGTGAAAGTGAGTTATAGTCCCACTTTTAAAATCTAATATTTTTGGGATGAGAATATATGCAGGTTTTATAAATGATTTACAAAATAGACACAAGTACGTGAAACTACATTCTATGGTTAAATTATCGAAATCGAATATGCCCCTTTTTATTAAGTCTGGTAATCTAAGAATTAGGGAACAGACACCCTAATTGACGCGAATCCTAAAGATAGATCTATTGGGCCTAACAAACCCCATCCAAAGTACCGGATGCTTTAGTACTTTGAAATTTATATCATATCCGAAGGGTGTCCCGGAATGATGGGGATATTCTTATATATGCATCTTGTTATTGTCGGTTACCAGGTGTTCACCATATGAATGATTTTTATCTCTATGTATGGGATGTGTATTGAAATATGAAATCTTGTGGTCTATTGTTACGATTTGATATATATAGGTTAAACCTATAACTCACCAACATTTTTGTTGACGTTTTAAGCATGTTTATTCTCAGGTGATTATTAAGAGCTTCCGCTGTCGCATACTTAAATAAGGACAAGATTTGGAGTCCATGCTTGTATGATATTGTGTAAAAACTGCATTCAAGAAACTTATTTTGTTGTAACATATTTGTATTGTAAACCATTATGTAATGGTCGTGTGTAAACAGGATATTTTAGATTATCATTATTTGATAATCTACGTAAAGCTTTTTAAACCTTTATTGATGAAATAAAGGTTATGGTTTGTTTAAAAATGAATGCAGTCTTTGAAAAACGTCTCATATAGAGGTCAAAACCTCGCAACGAAATCAATTAATATGGAACGTTTTTAATCAATAAGAACGGGACATTTCAGTTGGTATCCGAGCGTTGGTCTTAGAGAACCAGAAAATTTGCATTAGTGTGTCTTATCGAGTTTGTTAGGATGCATTAGTGAGTCTGGACTTCGACCGTGTTTTCTTTAAAAATGATTGCTTAACATTTTTGTTGGAAACTATATATTTTTAACATATGAATATTATGTGATATATTAATCTCTTAACGTGTTTGATATTATGTGATAGATGTCTACCTCTAGAACAAGTCCCATTGACTCACCTAATAATAATGAAGAGTCAAATGTAAATTGGAATGATTTGTGGACTGATTCACAAGTTCCCGAAGAGGAACCGGAAGAAGAGTCGGAACCGGAAGAAGAATCGGAACCGGAAGAAGAATCGGAACCGGATGAAGAAATAGAACCGGTGGGGGAAATAATAAAACGGTTAAGTAAAAGAAAATCCTCAACCAACCGACCAAAGTTAATTATGGTCAATGGTGTTTCCGCCAAGGAAGCAAAATATTGGGAGGATTACCAATTCTCCGATGAATCGGATTCCGACGAGAATTCCGATGATGTTATAGAAATTACCCCAACTGAATTTAAAAAGGCAAAAGAAAATAATAAGGGAAAGGGCATAAAAATAGAGAAATCTAATTCCAACCCCGATGAACTTTATATGTATCGTCAACCCCCGAAGTCCTTAAGTTGTAACAATGACCCGGGAACCTCTAAACCACCAGGTTTTTCTAAACCAATGTGGACAACGACGGCTCGTATTAGGGGAACATCATATATCCAAAGAAACTTGGCAAAACGAACCAAAACCGAAGAAGAAGAAACGAGCGAGTCGGAATAAGATAGTTGTATTCGTGTGGTGTAATATATGGAATATAGTGTTCTTATGCTTTATGATATATGTAAAAATTGCTTGTATTAATAAGTATTTTTTTTTATGAATCTAACTCTTGTCTATTTTACAGTTTAAAAACACAAAATGGATAGACAACCCAATATTTTAAGAGACCTACCCGGAGACATGATTGATGAAATCTTGTCTAGAGTCGGCCAGAATTCTTCGGCACAACTATTTAAGGCGAGATCAGTTTGTAAGACATTCGAAGAACGTTCCAAGAATGTCTTGGTTTATAAGAGACTTTCGTTTGAAAGATGGGGGATATCACATTGGGAAACCCATAAGTTACGATGTGTTTACTTTGACGCATATATTGCGGGGAACCCAAATGCTATTTTACGCAACGGGTTAAGAAATTATTTTGACTCAATATATCCGAATATTGGACTTCGTGATTTAGAAAAAGCGGCTAACATGCAACATAAAGAAGCATGTTATGCTTACGGATTAGTAATGTTCGCTTCTCACCAAAGTGAGAACAAGAACATCGGGCTACAACTATTAAACAAAACGTTTCCACAAGTGACGGAGTCGGTAATTGGGGTAAGAAATGAGGTTTTTAGATTATTACGGGACTGTTGGACATTACGTAACCCTCGTCCCTTTGATGACGTTACAACACGCTGTCTTATCAACGGCCATAACGGTTATGTTGCACAAGACCAAGGATGGGAAGTAGTCCTAGTAAAACCAGAATGCATGACTTGTTTCTGGACGTATGAATTACGTGTCTTTATTGCCTTTGCTGAACGACTTGTGTACTAGCTAGAATTGTCTTCACAACTATCTTGTATCAAAGTTATTGTGTGCTATATTTCATGCTTTATGTAAAATAAGCGGTATTGTAAGTTTGTAAAATATTGTATAAAAGTTTGAACGCGAAATATTATTATAATCAGTTTTTCATATAGAATTGTAGTAGTTGAATTGTATATTAGCTACTAAGTATGAACTTAACGGGTAGGTACTACCCGAATTTAAACTTATAAAACGCTAATATGAAGAAAAAGCTTTTATAAATGAGTTCATATTATGCTACGAAATACTATTAACTACTCTTAATATTCTGTATGATTAACTTGTTCCATTTAACTATTTTGAAGGAAATGGCACCGACTACTCGACACACCGTGAATATGAATGAAGAGGAATTCCGTACTTTTCTAGCTTCAAACATAGCCGCAGTACAGGCTGCGCTACATACCAACAATAACCTTGGATCTAGCAGTACAGGAAATCGTGTAGGATGCACCTACAAAGAATTCACTGCCTGCAAACCTTTGGAATTTGATGGAACCGAAGGACCGATCGGATTGAAACGGTGGACCGAGAAGGTTGAATCGGTGTTTGCCATAAGTAAGTGTACTGAAGAGGACAAAGTGAAGTACGCTACGCATACCTTCACAGGTTCTGCGTTAACATGGTGGAATACCTATCTAGAGCAAGTGGGACAAGAAGATGCGTACGCACTACCGTGGTCAGCATTCAAGCACTTGATGAGCGAGAAGTACCGTCCCAGAACCGAGGTCAATAAGCTCAAGACAGAACTTAGAGGGTTACGAACCCAAGGATTTGATATTACCACGTACGAAAGACGATTCACAGAATTGTGCCTATTGTGTCCGGGAGCATTCGAAGATGAGGAAGAGAAGATCGACGCGTTTGTGAAAGGATTACCGGAAAGAATCCAAGAAGATATAAGTTCACACGAGCCCGCCTCCATACAACAGGCATGTAGAATGGCTCACAAACTAGTGAACCAGATTGAAGAAAGAATTAAAGAACAGTCTGCTGAAGAGGCCAATGTGAAGCAAGTCAAAAGAAAGTGGGAGGAAAACGGTGATAAGAATCACCAATACAACAACAACAGCAATTACAACAATAATCGCAACAATTATCCCAACAATCGCAACATCAATCGCAACTACAACAAACGGCCCAACAACAACAACAACAACAACAACAACAACAACAACAGCAACTACAACAATCATCCCAACAACAATAATAACCGCAACAACAACAACAATCAGAAGCAACTATGCCAAAGGTGTGAAAAGAATCACTCGGGGTTCTGCACCAAATTTTGCAACAAGTGTAAAAGAAATGGTCATAGCGCGGCGAAGTGTGAGGTCTACGGACCAGGGGTTAATAGAACGAAAGGAACAAATGGTGTCGGAACGAGTAATGGCGGAGCAAGTAGTGTCGGAGCAAGTTATGCCAATGTAGTTTGTTATAAATGTGGAAAACCAGGCCACATTATTAGAAATTGCCCGAACCAGGAGAACACGAATGGACAAGGCCGTGGAAGAGTTTTCAATATTAATGCGGTAGAGGCACAGGAAGACCCGGAGCTTGTTACGGGTACGTTTCTTATTGACAATAAATCTGCTTACGTTTTATTTGATTCGGGTGCGGATAGAAGCTATATGAGTAGAGATTTTTGTGCTAAATTAAGTTGTCCATTGACGCCTTTGGATAGTAAATTTTTACTCGAATTAGCAAATGGTAAATTAATTTCAGCAGATAATATATGTCGGAATCGAGAAATTAAACTGGTTAGCGAAACATTTAAGATTGATTTGATACCAGTAGAGTTAGGGAGTTTTGATGTGATAATCGGTATGGACTGGTTGAAAGAAGTGAAAGCGGAGATCGTTTGTTACAAAAATGCAATTCGCATTATACGAGAAAAAGGAAAACCCTTAATGGTGTACGGAGAAAAGGGCAACACGAAGCTACATCTTATTAGTAATTTGAAGGCACAAAAACTAATAAGAAAAGGTTGCTATGCTGTTCTAGCACACGTCGAGAAAGTACAAACTGAAGAAAAGAGCATCAATGATGTTCCCATTGCAAAAGAATTTCCCGATGTATTTCCGAAAGAATTACCGGGATTACCCCCACATCGATCCGTTGAATTTCAAATAGATCTTGTACCAGGAGCTGCACCAATAGCTCGTGCTCCTTACAGACTCGCACCCAGCGAGATGAAAGAACTGCAAAGCCAATTACAAGAACTTTTAGAGCGTGGTTTCATTCGACCAAGCACATCACCGTGGGGAGCTCCTGTTTTGTTTGTCAAGAAGAAAGATGGTACATTCAGGTTGTGTATCGACTACCGAGAGTTGAACAAACTTACCATCAAGAACCGCTACCCACTACCGAGAATCGACGACTTATTTGATCAACTACAAGGCTCGTCTGTTTATTCAAAGATTGACTTACGTTCCGGGTATCATCAAATGCGGGTGAAAGAAGATGATATTCCAAAGACTGCTTTCAGAACACGTTACGGTCATTACGAGTTTATGGTCATGCCGTTTGGTTTAACTAATGCACCAGCTGTGTTCATGGACCTTATGAACCGAGTGTGTGGACCATACCTTGACAAGTTTGTCATTGTTTTCATTGATGACATACTTATTTACTCAAAGAATGACCAAGAACACGGTGAACATTTGAGAAAGGTGTTAGAAGTATTGAGGAAAGAAGAATTGTACGCTAAGTTTTCAAAGTGTGCATTTTGGTTGGAAGAAGTTCAATTCCTCGGTCACATAGTGAACAAAGAAGGTATTAAGGTGGATCCGGCAAAGATAGAAACTGTTGAAAAGTGGGAAACCCCGAAAACTCCGAAACACATACGCCAGTTTTTAGGACTAGCTGGTTACTACAGAAGGTTCATCCAAGACTTTTCCAGAATAGCAAAACCCTTGACTGCATTAACGCATAAAGGGAAGAAATTTGAATGGAATGATGAACAAGAGAAAGCGTTTCAGTTATTGAAGAAAAAGCTAACTACGGCACCTATATTGTCATTGCCTGAAGGGAATGATGATTTTGTGATTTATTGTGACGCATCAAAGCAAGGTCTCGGTTGTGTATTAATGCAACGAACGAAGGTGATTGCTTATGCGTCTAGACAATTGAAGATTCACGAACAAAATTATACGACGCATGATTTGGAATTAGGCGCGGTTGTTTTGCATTAAAGACTTGGAGGCACTACTTATATGGGGTCAAAAGTATTATATATACCGACCACAAAAGTCTTCAACACATATTTAATCAGAAACAACTGAATATGAGGCAGCGTAGGTGGATTGAATTATTGAATGATTACGATTTTGAGATTCGTTACCACCCGGGGAAGGCAAATGTGGTAGCCGATGCCTTGAGCAGGAAGGATAGAGAACCCATTCGAGTAAAATCTATGAATATAATGATTCATAATAACATTACTACTCAAATAAAGGAGGCGCAACAAGGAGTTTTAAAAGAGGGAAATTTAAAGGATGAAATACCCAAAGGATCGGAGAAGCATCTTAATATTCGGGAAGACGGAACCCGGTATAGGGCTGAAAGGATTTGGGTACCAAAATTTGGAGATATGAGAGAAATGGTACTTAGAGAAGCTCATAAAACCAGATACTCAATACATCCTGGAACGGGGAAGATGTACAAGGATCTCAAGAAACATTTTTGGTGGCCGGGTATGAAAGCCGATGTTGCTAAATACGTAGGAGAATGTTTGACGTGTTCTAAGGTCAAAGCTGAGCATCAAAAACCATCAGGTCTACTTCAACAACCCGAAATCCCGGAATGGAAATGGGAAAACATTACCATGGATTTCATCACTAAATTGCCAAGGACTGCAAGTGGTTTTGATACTATTTGGGTAATAGTTGATCGTCTCACCAAATCAGCACACTTCCTACCAATAAGAGAAGATGACAAGATGGAGAAGTTAGCACGACTGTATTTGAAGGAAGTCGTCTCCAGACATGGAATACCAATCTCTATTATCTCTGATAGGGATGGCAGATTTATTTCAAGATTTTGGCAGACATTACAGCAAGCATTAGGAACTCGTCTAGACATGAGTACTGCCTATCATCCACAAACTGATGGGCAGAGTGAAAGGACGATACAAACGCTTGAAGACATGCTACGAGCATGTGTTATTGATTTCGGAAACAGTTGGGATCGACATCTACCGTTAGCAGAATTTTCCTACAACAACAGCTACCATTCAAGCATTGAGATGGCGCCGTTTGAAGCACTTTATGGTAGAAAGTGCAGGTCTCCGATTTGTTGGAGTGAGGTGGGGGATAGACAGATTACAGGTCCGGAGATTATACAAGAAACTACCGAGAAGATCATCCAAATTCAACAACGGTTGAAAACCGCCCAAAGTCGACAAAAGAGCTACGCTGACATTAAAAGAAAAGATATAGAATTTGAAATTGGAGAGATGGTCATGCTTAAAGTTTCACCTTGGAAAGGCGTTGTTCGATTTGGTAAACGAGGGAAATTAAATCCAAGGTATATTGGACCATTCAAGATTATTGATCGTGTCGGACCAGTAGCTTACCGACTTGAGTTACCTCAACAACTCGCGGCTGTACATAACACTTTCCACGTCTCGAATTTGAAGAAATGTTTTGCTAAAGAAGATCTCACTATTCCGTTAGATGAAATCCAAATCAACGAAAAACTCCAATTCATCGAAGAACCCGTCGAAATAATGGATCGTGAGGTTAAAAGACTTAAGCAAAACAAGATACCAATTGTTAAGGTTCGATGGAATGCTCGTAGAGGACCCGAGTTCACCTGGGAGCGTGAAGATCAGATGAAGAAGAAATACCCGCATCTATTTCCAGAAGATTCGTCAACACCTTCAATAGCTTAAAATTTCGGGACGAAATTTATTTAACGGGTAGGTACTGTAGTGACCCGAACTTTTCCATGTTTATATATATTAATTGAGATTGATGTTTACATGATTAAATGTTTCCAACATGTTAAGCAATCAAACTTGTTAAGACTTGATTAATTGAAATAGGTTTCATATAGACAATTGACCACCCAAGTTGACCGGTGATTCACGAACGTTAAAACTTGTAAAAAACTATATGATGACATATATATGGTTATATATATAGTTAACATGATATTATGATAAGTAAACATATCATTAATTATATTAACAATGAACTACATATGTAAAAACAAGACTACTAACTTAATGATTTTGAAACGAGACATATATGTAACGTTTATCGTTGTAACGACATTTAATGTATATATATCATATTAAGAGATATTCGTACATCATAATATCATGATAATATAATAATTTAAAATCTCTTTTGATATTATAAACATTGGGTTAACAACATTTAACAAGATCGTTAACCTAAAGGTTTCAAAACAACACTTACATGTAACGACTAACGATGACTTAACGACTCAGTAAAAATGTATATACATGTAGTGTTTTAATATGTATTTATACACTTTTGAAAGACTTCAATACACTTATCAAAATACTTCTACTTAACAAAAATGCTTACAATTACATTCTCGTTCAGTTTCATCAACAATTCTACTCGTATGCACCCGTATTCGTACTCGTACAATACACAGCTTTTAGATGTATGTACTATTGGTATATACACTCCAATGATCAGCTCTTAGCAGCCCATGTGAGTCACCTAACACATGTGGGAACCATCATTTGGAAACTAGCATGAAATATCTCATAAGATTACAAAAATATGAGTAATCATTCATGACTTATTTACATGAAAACAAAATTACATATCCTTTATATCTAATCCATACACCAACGACCAAAAACACCTACAAACACTTTCATTCTTCAATTTTCTTCATCTAATTGAACTCTCTCAAGTTCTATCTTCAAGTTCTAAGTGTTCTTCATAAATTCCAAAAGTTCTAGTTTCATAAAAATCAAGAATACTTTCAAGTTTACTAGCTCACTTCCAATCTTGTAAGGTGATCATCCAACCTCAAGAAATCCTTGTTTCTTACAGTAGGTTATCATTCTAATACAAGGTAATAATCATATTCAAACTTTGATTCAATTTCTATAACTATAACAATCTTATTTCAAGTGATGATCTTACTTGAACTTGTTTTCGTGTCATGATTTTGCTTCAAGAACTTTGAGCCATCCAAGGATCCATTGAAGCTAGATCCATTTTTCTCTTTTCCAGTAGGTTCATCCAAGGAACTTAAGGTAGTAATGATGTTCATAACATCATTCGATTCATACATATAAAGCTATCTTATTCGAAGGTTTAAACTTGTAATCACTAGAACATAGTTTAGTTAATTCTAAACTTGTTCGCAAACAAAAGTTAATCCTTCTAACTTGACTTTTAAAATCAACTAAACACATGTTCTATATCTATATGATATGCTAACTTAATGATTTAAAACCTGGAAACACGAAAAACACCGTAAAACCGGATTTACGCCGTCGTAGTAACACTGCGGGCTGTTTTGGGTTAGTTAATTAAAAACTATGATAAACTTTGATTTAAAAGTTGTTATTCTGAGAAAATGATTTTTATTATGAACATGAAACTATATCCAAAAATTATGGTTAAACTCAAAGTGGAAGTATGTTTTCTAAAATGGTCATCTAGACGTCGTTCTTTCGACTGAAATGACTACCTTTACAAAAACGACTTGTAACTTATTTTTCCGACTAGAAACCTATACTTTTTTTGTTTAGATTTATAAAATAGAGTTCAATATGAAACCATAGCAATTTGATTCACTCAAAACGGATTTAAAATGAAGAAGTTATGGGTAAAACAAGATTGGATAAATTTTCTCATTTTAGCTACGTGAAAATTGGTAACAAATCTATTCCAACCATAACTTAATCAACTTGTATTATATATTATGTAATCTTGAGATACCATAGACACGTATACAATGTTTCGACCTATCATGTCGACACATCTATATATATTTCGGAACAACCATAGACACTCTATATGTGAATGTTGGAGTTAGCTATACAGGGTTGAGGTTGATTCCAAAATATATATAGTTTGAGTTGTGATCAATACTGAGATACGTATACACTGGGTCGTGGATTGATTCAAGATAATATTTATCGATTTATTTCTGTACATCTAACTGTGGACAACTAGTTGTAGGTTACTAACGAGGACAGCTGACTTAATAAACTTAAAACATCAAAATATATTAAAAGTGTTGTAAATATATTTTGAACATACTTTGATATATATGTATATATTGTTATAGGTTCGTGAATCAACCAGTAGCCAAGTCTTACTTCCCGACGAAGTAAAAATCTGTGAAAGTGAGTTATAGTCCCACTTTTAAAATCTAATATTTTTGGGATGAGAATACATGCAGGTTTTATAAATGATTTACAAAATAGACACAAGTACGTGAAACTACATTCTATGGTTGAATTATCGAAATCGAATATGCCCCTTTTTATTAAGTCTGGTAATCTAAGAATTAGGGAACAGACACCCTAATTGACGCGAATCCTAAAGATAGATCTATTGGGCCTAACAAACCCCATCCAAAGTACCGGATGCTTTAGTACTTCGAAATTTATATCATATCCGAAGGGTGTCCCGGAATGATGGGGATATTCTTATATATGCATCTTGTTATTGTCGGTTACCAGGTGTTCACCATATGAATGATTTTTATCTCTATGTATGGGATGTGTATTGAAATATGAAATCTTGTGGTCTATTGTTACGATTTGATATATATAGGTTAAACCTATAACTCACCAACATTTTTGTTGACGTTTTAAGCATGTTTATTCTCAGGTGATTATTAAGAGCTTCCGCTGTCGCATACTTAAATAAGGACAAGATTTGGAGTCCATGCTTGTATGATATTGTGTAAAAACTGCATTCAAGAAACTTATTTTGTTGTAACATATTTGTATTGTAAACCATTATGTAATGGTCGTGTGTAAACAGGATATTTTAGATTATCATTATTTGATAATCTACGTAAAGCTTTTTAAACCTTTATTGATGAAATAAAGGTTATGGTTTGTTTAAAAATGAATGCAGTCTTTGAAAAACGTCTCATATAGAGGTCAAAACCTCGCAACGAAATCAATTAATATGGAACGTTTTTAATCAATAAGAACGGGACATTTCAATTTACTCGCTGGCGGACTACAAACAGAAAGTAATATGGATCTTGTTTTGGTGCATCACCGGAGTAGGTTTCAGTATCATTTACAAGTTGCTTCTAAAGTTCGTATTAGCCTTGAGATCGCCGGCCTAGAATGTTCTTATTATGGTATGTATCTTTACTTAATACTGGAATATATATATATATATATATATATATATATATATATATATATATATATATATATATATATATATACACACGATACATGTGATATATATATACTACCTCTCGTAAGATTAATCCTTAAAAGGGCGGTGGTACAATAAAGTGTTACTAAAGGTACAACCTACTCAAGTTGGGGTTTTAAAATAATTACGTTATGGTTATCTTAATAGTATCTTTTACATACGTAAGACTTGACAATTGATTACGGAGAGCGTGTAATTACAATACCATGTGCTCTAGTTTATTACGATTAGTTTTAACGATTGGTTAAATCGATTAGCCTGACTCAAGCAACTGTTTTTTGTCACGAGCGAAAAGGAGTGAAACTATTTTTGAATGAAATATTTAGTGCAATAAAAACGGGATTGGATGTGTTATGGGAACAAATGATTTGTGAAGGATTTGACTAAGTTGCCATAATTAAAGACGTGTCATCTAAAATTTCCCTAAAAATCTCACACGTATTCTAAAACCCTTAATGCACATCTAAAATTTTTAAAATATAACGAGTTAGCCAACGATTTTATTAGTAACTCGAATTTGTATTTATCCCTTTGAAATAGGGAGATGATATTTTCACCTCTATTATTTTTTATTCATCCACCACAATTTAATTGAATTGCCTAAAATACCCTTCTATGCTACTCGGTATAAAGTGTTCACTTAAATGTCTTCAATTAAATAATGCAAGTTATTCATCGAAATTGTACTGGTATTCATATATAAGGAGTTAGTCCTCCATAATAAATTAAGAGGTACAATCTTAATGCACAAGATACAATGCGCTACACATAAAATATGGTCAAACGTTATTTAGGAATGTGAGTGATATATACTCGTGACATATTTAAGAATATGGGAAAAATTTGTTCAGATTTGGTCCCAATACTTGATATCTTCTCTTGATATCTATTTGGTCAAAATCATATTTGCAACGGTATTTGGTCGGCAGTATTTTTATCACGAAAGATCGTGATAAAATTTGAATATATCTTTATCAATTTCATTGGCATGATATAAAATCTTGCATTCAAAATTTGCCATATACGTCTTTTACATATATATGGATTGGAAGGGAATGTATCAAAAACTCTTATTACTCCTTTTTATATTATTCGGTTAACTGATTATAATCGATATTGATATTTTATTCGTATGGATGAAAGACAAGTCTTATGGGGTAATACCTCCACAAATGTTACGATAAGGTGGGAGACAGCGATAAGGTGCACAAGCCATAATATCATGTGTGCCTTATCTATTTTTTCTTTAAAAAAAAAAAAAAAAAAAAAAAAAAATTTTGTTGTGCGATGTAATTAAATTGTACCACAAATCATTGCGCTTAAACTTTTTATTTTTGCCAAAATCCGCATACGTCATCGAATTTTCACTATTTTATAAAGAGTGAAAGATTTTTATGGTCATCGTACCACGGCAAATCGTTTGTGCATAGAGCACATTACTTATACCCATGTCTATGGCCGTATCATTTGCGCATCCTGCATCGCCTATATGCATAGTCGCCTCAAATAAACTGATGGTCACCTAAATGCATGGTTGAACAATATCCGCGCATAAACAAGGTATTGTGCACGATCCTTTTTGGGATATCAATTATAGTTCAACACAACTAAGTACTTTAGTTATCTTGAACTGGGGGCTGACATGATATACATTATAACTAACGGAAGGGAATGTTTTCTTTGTCGGTGACGATTGTTCACCTTAAAACCTTTTAGAAGGTCGGAATGTGTCTCCTTTTGGAGATGGGCATCATGATGCTAAAGTTACGCAATAGTAGATCGCGATGCAGCTCCATAATCCCCTTGCGGTGCTAATCACACAATATCACATTCCGCACTATTTGTACAAACTAGTCCATGGATGCAACGCGTAAGCCCATGGACATTTATTTAAAGACCATGGTCGCGTAAGCGCGCCCAAGGCATATTTATTTAGTCCATGGCCGCAACGCGTAAGCCCATGGACAATTATTTAAAGACCATGGTCGCGTAAGCGCGCCCATGGCATATTTATTAAGTCCATGGCTGCCATGAGATTATAATAAGTGTCCATGGTCTTACGCGTGGTTTAAGTAAGTCCATGAGATCACTTTATTTGCTCACGGTCGCATGCGTGTTTTTGCACTTCCCATCTAAAAGTGGTTTAAGTTTCATTCTAGATTTCAACACCACTAAGTACTTTAGTACTATTGAAATGGGGGCTACCATGATATGAGCATAACTATCAGAATAGGTTATTTTCCTTTCAGTGATTAGTGGTCGCATGCCGAAAATCCTTTAAACAGGTAGGATAGACCCGCATACACGCCACACATATTATTTTCGCGGTTAAGCGCGTAAAGAAAACACACTCATCGAGGGAACTGATCCACCCTCTGCGAACTCAGTGTTTCTTATTTAGTGCGTCCAAAACTTTATAAACATTAAGTATGTTGATTGCACGCACCGCTGCACAGGGAACTCTCCGACTCCCAAGTGGCATAGTTTAGTTTGGCTACTAAAACTATTTTTAATGGTTACAGTAGTAAAACATTGGGTTGTTTCTAACGCTTGTACACCGCGCAAGACGGAGACTTGCACAGTCTAGACTATAAAATACAAGTATTGGTTTACTTGTCCAAATACCCGGGCATTGGTTTGGCCGGAAGATTCTTGAATAAGCATTGGTTTGCTTATATACGGATAGTGACATTGGTTTGTCCATGCGTAAAATACTTATAAGAAATTTATAAAAGTCAAGAGTATAATATTTAGAGCATTGGCTTGCTCTCTATGCGGACAACATTGGATTGTTGCCGCAAGAATAAAAAGATTATGTTCGACATAGAGGGGTCGCACCCGTCATGCAACATAACATTTATTCTACGTTATTGTGCAAATGGTGAAGACTGGATTTCAACAAAATCAAGGAACTAAGTTGTTTCTCTACTCGAGCATGCACCAGCATAAAACACTAAATGCAAAATAACGAGCATAAAAATACTATCAGAAATAAAAAAAGGCATTAGTTTGCCTGCGTAAATATACGCAAATATACGCAAATTGCGGCATTGAATTGCCCGCACAATTAAATACACCCTCACCTTTTGGTTGGGATGCCTCAAAATGACTGAGTACGGAGCTTGCAAGTCAGAGATGCCTTGAATGCAACATCGATCTCCGATTTATCGCATTGTTGCATCAAGAAGGCTCCTATGCGAATAGCTGGAGAAGCCACGATGTGGCCTTGAGATTCGGAACTCAAAGTCACTAGCGAGATGTCTTGAACGCAAACTGAAAATTCCGAACAATGTTTGCTTCAAGAAAACCTTACTTTACAATAAAACGTTTCATGAGTAGACCATGAGTTTGTGCTATAGACCACTCTTTACTAAGTCCATGGTCGCGTAAGCGCGCCCATGGCATATATTTACTAATCCATGGTCGCGTAAGCGCGCCCATGGCATATCTTCACTAAGACCATGAATGCATGGCAGTACTTTGTAAATCCATGATTGCGAAATGCTCATGGCCATTATCATAGTTCAACACAACTAAATACTTTAGTTATATTGAACTAGGGGAGTAACGATATACTAATATACTTTTAGTATACTCTTAAGGTATTATTATATGAGGTTTATGTTTCGTAATTGTCCCGCATAGACATAATTGTCTAAATCACACCTAAAGTATAACATTCATAAGTATAGGTGTTCGACATTGGAGCTGTCATGATCACGGCATCACTTGGCGCAATAGATGCTCATTACGCATCATTACTTGGCGCACAAGATGCGCATCAAATGCTTATTGCAACTTTATTTAACGTGACAGTTCTTTCAAGTTACATGCGGTGGCATATATAATAACTTCGATATGATACATTTGCTATATATCATACCGAACTTGGGGGACTTAATGATACGCATAGCGCATCGGGCTACTATTTGGGCTTGCCCTTGAGTCTGGTGCAATAGAGGCCCGCTAGCCTTTTCCCCTCAAAACCCTAATAGGCCTCTATAAATAAAGGGCATGGCCTTTATTCTAAACACACATGATAGAAGCTTAAACGCTCCTCTCCTCCTAGGGTTTTACCTACACCGCCGTGTAGGGTTTCTCCCTAGCCGCCAATCGACAAGTCTCGATGGCGGCCAAACAGCCATAACCACCCTCCCAAGATCATCATCTCGGCTAGGGTTATCACGGTAACCGGACCGGAGGTTAAAGCCGATGTACATAACAAACCCTCATCTATTGCACTCAAGCGTGTTCTCGACCTTCGGTGGAAATATGCTTGATCAGGTAACATTAACTAATGTTAAGTTACGTCAAGTAACTTTAAGTAACGTTAAGTAAGGTTAATTAACGTTAAGTAACGTTATGTTACGTCAAGTAACGTCAAGTAACGTCAAGTAACGACAAGTAACCTTAAGTAACGTCAAGTAACGTTAAATTACGTGAAGTAACGTTAAGTAACGTGAAGTAACGTTAAGTAACGTCAAGTAACATTAAGTTACGTCAAGTAACGTCAAGTAACATTAGGTCACGTCAAGTAACGTTAAGTAACGTCAAGTAACGTTAATTAACGTTAAGTAACGTCAAGTAACGGTTAACTAACGTCAAGTAATGTAAACTAACGTCAAGTAACGTCAAGTAACGTTAACTAACGTCAAGTAACGTTAAGTAACATTAAGTAACATCAAGTAGCGTTAAGTAACGTGAAGTTACATCAAGTAACGTTAAGTAACGTCATGTAACGTTAACTAACATCAATTAACGTTAACTAACGTCAACTAACGTCAAGTAACGTTAAGTAATGTTAAGTAACGTTAAGTAAAGTTAAGTTACGTCAAGTAACGTCAAGTAACGTCAAGTAACGTCAAGTAACATCAAGTAACATCAAGTAACATCAAGTAACGTCATGTAACGTCAAGTAACGTTAAGTAACATCAAGTAACGTGAAGTTACATCAAGTAAAATTAAGTAACATCAAGTAACGTTAACTAACGTCAAGTAACGTTAACTAACGTCAACTAACATCAAGTAACTTTAAGTAACGTCAAGTAACGTTAAGTTACGTTAAGTTATGTCAAGTAACGTTAGGTCACGTCAAGTAACGTTAAGTAATGTTAAATAATGTTAAGTAACGTCAAGTAACGTTAACTAACGTCAAGTAATGTTAAGTAACGTTAAGTAACTTTAAGTAACGTCAAGTAACGTTAATTAACATCAAGTAACGTTAACTAACGTCAACTAACGTCAAGTAACGTTAACTAACGTCAACTAACATCAAGTAACGTCAAGTAACGTTAAGTAACATCAAGTGACATTAAGTAACGTGAAGTTACGTCAAGTAACGTTAAGTAACGTCATGTAACGTTAACTAACGTCAGGTAACGTTAACTAACGTCAACTAACGTCAAGTAACGTTAAGTTACGTCAAGTAACGTTAAGTAACGTCAAGTAACGTGAAGTAACGTTAAGTAATGTCAAATAACGTTAAGTTACGTGAAGTAACGTTAAGTAATGTTAAGTAACGTCAAGTAACGTTAAGTTACTTCAAGTAAAGTTGAGTAACGTTAAGTAACATCAAGTAACGTGAAGTTACATCAAGTAACGTTAAGTAACATCAAGTAATGTTAAGTTATGTCAAGTAATGTTAAGTAACGTCAAGTAACATTAGGTCACGTCAAGTAACGTTAAGTAATGTCAAGTAACGTTAATTAACGTTAACTAACGTCAATTAACGTTAACTAACGTCAACTAACGATAAGTAACGTCAAGTAACGTTAACTAATGTCAAGTGACGTCAAGTTACGTCAAGTAACGTTAAGTAACATCAAGTAACGTTAAGTAACGTGAAGTTACATCAAGTAACATTAAGTAACATCATGTAACGTTAACTAATGTCAAGTAACGTTAACTAACGTCAACTAACGTCAACTAACGTTAAGTTGCGTCAAGTAACGTTAAGTAACGTCACAAGTAACATTAAGTTACGTGAAGTAACATTAAGTAACGTGAAGTAACGTGAAGTAACGTTAAGTAACGTTAAGTTACGTCAAGTAACGTTAAGTAACGTCAAGTAACATTAGGTCACGTCAAGTAACGTTAAGTAACGTCAAGTAACGTTAAGTAACATCAAGTAACGTTAATTAACGTTAAGTAGCCTCAAGTAACATTAACTAATGTCAAGTAACGTTAACTAATGTCAACTAACGTCAAGTAAAGTCAAGTAACGTTAACTAACGTCAAGTAACGTCAAGTAACGTTAACTAACGTTAAGTAACGTCAATTAACGTTAAGTAACGTGAAGTTACATCAAGTAACGTTAAGTAACGTCATGTAACGTTAACTAACGTCAAGTAACGTTAACTAACGTCAACTAACGTCAAGTAACGTTAATTAATGTCAAGTAACGTTAAGTTACGTCAAGTAACGTTAACTAACGTGAAGTTACATCAACTGACATTAAGTAACGTCATGTAACGTTAACTAACATCAAGTAACGTTAACTAACGTCAACTAACGACAAGTAACTTTAAGTTACGTCAAGTAACGTTAAGTAACGTTAAGTAACGTCAAGTAACGTGAAGTAACGTGAAGTAACGTCAAGTAACGTTAAATTACGTGAAGTAACGTTAGGTAACATTAAGTAATGTCAAGTTACATCAAGTAACTTTAAGTAACGTTAAGTAATGTTAAGTAACGTTAAGTAATTTAAGTTACGTCAAGTAACTTTAAGTAACGTTAAGTAAGGTTAATTAACGTTAAGTAACGTTATGTTACGTCAAGTAATGTCAAGTAACGTCAAGTAACGTCAAGTAACCTTAAGTAACGTCAAGTAACGTTAAATTACGTGAAGTAACGTTAAGTAACATTAAGTAACGTTAAGTAACGTGAAGTAACGTTAAGTAACGTCAAGTAACATTAAGTTACGTCAAGTAACGTCAAGTAACATTAGGTCACGTCAAGTAACGTTAAGTAACGTCAAGTAACGTTAATTAACGTTAAGTAACGTCAAGTAACGGTTAACTAACGTCAAGTAATGTTAACTAACGTCAAGTAACGTTAACTAACGTCAAGTAACGTTAAGTAACATTAAGTAACATCAAGTAGCGTTAAGTAACGTGAAGTTACATCAAGTAACGTTAAGTAACGTCATGTAACGTTAACTAACATCAATTAACGTTAACTAACGTCAACTAACGTCAAGTAACGTTAAGTAATGTTAAGTAACGTTAAGTAAAGTTAAGTTACGTCAAGTAACGTCAAGTAACGTCAAGTAACGTCAAGTAACATAAGTAACATCAAGTAACATCAAGTAACATCAAGTAACGTCATGTAACGTCAAGTAACGTTAAGTAACATCAAGTAACGTGAAGTTACATCAAGTAACGTTAAGTAACATCAAGTAACGTTAACTAACGTCAAGTAACGTTAACTAATGTCAACTATCGTCAAGTAACTTTAAGTAACGTCAAGTAACGTTAAGTTACGTTAAGTTATGTCAAGTAACGTTAGGTCACGTCAAGTAACGTTAAGTAATGTTAAATAATGTTAAGTAACGTCAAGTAACGTTAACTAACGTCAAGTAATGTTAAGTAACGTTAAGTAACGTTAAGTAACGTCAAGTAACGTTAATTAACGTCAAGTAAGGTTAACTAACGTCAACTAACGTCAAGTAACGTTAACTAACGTCAACTAACATCAAGTAACGTCAAGTAACGTTAAGTAACATCAAGTGACATTAAGTAACGTTAAGTAACGTCAAGTAACGTTAAGTAACGTCATGTAACGTTAACTAACGTCAGGTAACGTTAACTAACGTCAACTAACGTCAAGTAACGTTAAGTTACGTCAAGTAACGTTAAGTAACGTCAAGTAACGTGAAGTAACGTTAAGTAATGTCAAGTAACGTTAAGTTACGTGAAGTAACGTTAAGTAACGTTAAGTAACGTCAAGTAACGTTAAGTTACGTCAAGTAAAGTTGAGTAACGTTAAGTAACGTTAAGTAACATCAAGTAACGTGAAGTTACATCAAGTAACGTTAAGTAACATCAAGTAATGTTAAGTTATGTCAAGTAATGTTAAGTAACGTCAAGTAACATTAGGTCACGTCAAGTAACGTTAAGTAATGTCAAGTAATGTAAATTAACGTTAACTAACGTCAATTAACGTTAACTAACGTCAACTAACGATAAGTAGCGTCAAGTAACGTTAACTAATGTCAAGTAACGTCAAGTTACGTCAAGTAACGTTAAGTAACATCAAGTAACGTTAAGTAACGTGAAGTTACATCAAGTAACGTTAAGTAACGTCATGTAACGTTAACTAATGTCAAGTAACGTTAACTAACGTCAACTAACGTCAACTAACGTTAAGTTACGTCAAGAAACGTTAAGTAATGTCACAAGTAACATTAAGTTACGTGAAGTAACGTTAAGTAACGTGAAGTAACGTGAAGTAACAATAAGTAACGTTAAGTTACGTCAAGTAACGTTAAGTAACGTCAAGTAACATTAGGTCACGTCAAGTAACGTTAAGTAACGTCAAGTAACGTTAAGTATCATCAAGTAACGTTAATTAACGTTAAGTAGCCTCAAGTAACGTTAACTAATGTCAAGTAACGTTAACTAATGTCAACTAACGTCAAGTAAAGTCAAGTAACGTTAACTAACATCAAGTAACGTCAAGTAACGTTAACTAACGTTAAGTAACGTCAATTAACGTTAAGTAACGTGAAGTTACATCAAGTAACGTTAAGTAACGTCATGTAACGTTAACTAACGTCAAGTAACGTTAACTAACGTCAACTAACGTCAACTAACGTCAAGTAGCGTTAATTAATGTCAAGTAACGTTAAGTTACGTCAAGTAACGTTAACTAACGTGAAGTTACATCAACTGACAACATCAAGTAACGTTAACTAACGTCAACTAACGACAAGTAACTTTAAGTTACGTCAAGTAACGTTAAGTAACGTTAAGTAACGTCAAGTAACGTGAAGTAACGTTAAGTAACGTCAAGTAACGTTAAATTACGTGAAGTAACGTTAGGTAACATTAAGTAATGTCAAGTTACGTCAAGTAACTTTAAGTAACGTTAAGTAATGTTAAGTAACGTTAAGTAATTTAAGTTACGTCAAGTAACGTCAAGTAACCTTAAGTAACGTCAAGTAACGTTAAATTACGTGAAGTAACGTCAAGTAACATTAAGTAACGTCAAGTAACGTTAAGTTACGTCAAGTAACGTTAAGTAACGTTAAGTAACGTCAAGTAACGTCAAGTAACGTTAAGTAACGTCAAGTAACGTTAAGTAACGTGAAGTTACATCAAGTAACGTTCAGTAACGTCATGTAACGTTAACTAACGTCAAGTAACGTTAACTAACGTAAAGTAACGTTAAGTTACGTCAAGTAACGTTAAGTAACGTCAAGTAACGTGAAGTAACGTTAAATAACATCAAGTAACATTAAGTTACGTGAAGTAACGTTAAATTTCTGATCAAATTCATGCTAGTTACTGTGACGACCCGAGAATTTCCGACCAAATTTAAACCTAATCTTGTTTTGATTTCGACACGATAAGGAAAGTCTGTAACGCTGAGTCTAAAAATTTTGAAACTGTTTATATGAATTTGACCTTTAACTATTCCCGATGATTTACGAACAATTGTGTATAAATAAATACGTATATATATATATATATATATATATATATATATATATATATATATATATATATATATATATATATATATATATATATCTTTATATAAATAAGAGTATATATAATAATTTGAAATAATAACATACCATTTAATCAAATGAAATTAAAAATATAAACTAATGAATAATTAAGTTACTAATAAGATGGAAATATATAGATATATGTCATAACCCGTCCTTAACCATAAGAACGTGTTAGATAACGTATGATTTCATTGCGAGGTATTGACCTCTATATGCGACATTTTTAAAAGAGAAACTGCATATATTATACATTACAAACCATAACCATTATTTTTGTTACAAGCTTTAGACAATAAAAAGATGATTATCGTTTAGCGATAATCTTCGACTTACAAACTTTACATATAATGATAACAACACGATTTCGAGCATATTTTACAACACAAATCCTTGGGTATGCAGTTTTATTTTTGACACAAATATGCGTACGCAAGATCCTGCTCAAATTCAACATAATGCAGCGGAAGCTTTAGTAATCACCTGAGAATAGACATGTTTTAAAAGGTCAACATAAAGTTGGTGAGATATAGGTTTAATGCCGGCAGCAATATATATATATAGACCACAAGATTTCGTATATAAACAGTTTAATAAAAATATTCTAAGTGGTTGAGCACTTGGTAACCATACTTAACATTTAATCACGTCGCATATTCCCTTTAATATGAAATCTTACTACACCGTACCAAGTGTAGTCACAAAACGAAGTACTGTGCAACCGTTGAATACTGGTCGTCCAGTCCGGTTGGGGTTGTCAGGCCCGATAGATCTATCAACAGGATTCGCGTTTACAATACCGCTGTAAATATTAGTTACCAAGCTACAGGGAAGTATGCCAGTGGTACAACTCAACGTAGAATATATTTTTCAGTTACTTGTGTCCATAACGTAAAACATAAAATACATGTATTCTCATCCCGAAATATTTAGAGTTTAAAAGTGGGACTATATACTCACTTTCGTCTTGAAGATATATATATAATTTGACTTGGTCTCCGGTTGATATCACGAACCTATCCATATATAATATATCAATACCTTTTCTTTTTAAACAAACGTCACATATATATACTTGTTATACTTTTAATACTTTGAATAATTCCTTAGTCCGTAGTTAGCAGTTCGTTGTTAGTAATTCAATTTTAATGGTTCATTTTTAGATGTTTAATATACCCGCAATGAAATAAATAAAACCCCCAACGAAATAAATAAAACCCCATCATATATGTATTGGTCGAGATTAATCTTGACCCATGGTACCGGTGTTGTCAAATGACGTGTTGCGTACATAAAGTACCGGTGTTGTCAAATGACGTGTTGCGTACAATCATGGGATCTTATGATTAATCTTCTCGTGTTGTTTACAGGTGATCCTGAACCATATAAAATTGAATTATAAGTACATATATATAAAATATCATGTTAACTTAAAAAGATGTGATTTATTTAATTTTTCCCAATTATTTTCGTGGCTAAACTAGTCTTGGATATCCGATTTTGTTTCGGTCATAGTTTCTTCGTTACAACTCCGTTTTCGTTGATTCAACTTGCCATCTCCTTGGATCGAGTCCCTCTTTAAGACTATGAACTGTAAATACCTTAGTTTGTATTCAAAATCACACGGCATAGGTCAAACTTTAGTGAAACTTATGAAGTTAATCATTTTCCATCATGTAAACAACCTCAAATGATTATTTTTCTAAAAATACTTATACTTTGAGTTAAATCATGAAATTTTTATGTGTTATCATATTCATAGTAAAAATCATTTTTCCAGAAAATAAACCTCCAATTCAAAGTTTAAGATGGTTTTTAATTATCCAACCCAAAACAGCCCCCGGTGGCACTCCGACGTCGTAAAAACAGTTTTTAAGATAATCTTTGAAAAACCAAGTTATACCTTGTTAAGTTAGCATATAATTAAGATATGTTACAGGTCTTAAAGTATTTTAAAAGTTAAGTTAGAAGGATCTATTTAGTTTGCGAACAAGTTTGAAATCATTCAAACTATGTTCTATTTTATAAACTCTTATATATATAGCTTTAAATATATGAATTGAAAAAGAGTTGAAGTAGAGTTTTTACCTCAAGTTTAAAATGTAAAGTTGCTGGAAAGAAGTAGTAAAATAAAAGTTGAGAGAGTTCTTGCAAGTGTGTGTGAAAATTGGAAGTAAAATTTGGAAAATGAATGTGTAAAAATGAGTTAGAAATGGTGCTTATTTATAGGCTTGAAAATTTGGTTTTTAGTGAAAATATCTAAGATAAGTTAAAATTTATTATGTCATGAATGACATATTATTCCAATAATTGAAGATTTCTATTGGTATATACCAATAGTAAATACTTCTAGAAGCTGTGTATAGTACCCTAGATATACATATAGGATTATTGAGGAAACGGAACGAGAATTCAAATATAACTATCTTTTGTAAATATACTTATATTGTTTTATGTATAAAAGCCCCTTTAAAAATGATTAAATACATTACTTATACGATATATGTATAAACATTATAAATCATCAGTATTTATGTCAAATAACGTTACGTAGGTTATTGTTTTGAAAACTTAAGTTAGTAGTTTCAAAATATACTTATGACTTTTTGTTATTAATACAAAATGAGATATTAAAACATCCTTAGATCATGTTAAATATGTATGTATAATTATCATATATTGTATAGTTCGTGATATCATCGGTCAAACTAGACGGTCAAACGTTGTGTAAAACTCTTTTCAAAAACATAAGTCTCAACAATTTGGATTGCTTATCATGTTGGTAAGGTTTAATTTATGTAAATATTAATCTCATAAGTATAGAATGATCGGAAAAGTGCGGGTCGTTACAGTACCTACCCGTTAAATAAATTTCGTCCCGAAATTTTAAAATTGTACCTATTTTGCGTCATCGAGAAACAAGTGTGGATACTTTTGTTTCATCTGATCCTCTCGTTCCCAAGTAAACTCAGGACCTCTTCGAGCATTCCAACGAACCTTAACGATTGGTATGTTGCTCTGCTTGAGCTGTTTAACTTCACGATCCATGATTTCGATTGGTTCTTCGATGAATTGTAGTTTCTCATCGACATGGATTTCTTTAAGAGGAATGGTGAGGTCTTCCTTTGCAAGACACTTCTTAAGGTTTGAGACGTGAAAGGTATTGTGTACTCCGGCGAGTTGTTGCGGTAACTCGAGTCGATAAGCTACCGGTCCAATGCGTTCGATGATCTTGAACGGGCCTACATATCTTGGGTTCAGTTTACCCCTTTTTCCAAAACGTATCACACCTTTCCAAGGTGACACCTTTAGCATAACCATGTCACCGATCTGAAACTCTAATGGTTCCCTTCGGACATCGGCGTAGCTCTTTTGGCGACTACGGGCTGTTTTCAATCTCTCCTTGATTTGTACTATCTTCTCAGTCGTTTCGTGTATGATCTCGGGACCAGTTAAATGTCGATCTCCTACTTCATTCCAACAGATAGGAGATCTACACTTCCTTCCATACAATGCTTCGAATGGTGCAGCTTTAATGCTTGCATGATAACTATTATTATACGAAAATTCTGCTAACGGTAGATACTTATCCCATCCGTTTCCAAAATCGATCACACATGCCCTGAGCATGTCTTCAAGAGTCTGAATCGTTCTTTCACTCTGCCCGTCGGTTTGCGGATGATATGCGGTACTCATATCTAAACGAGTTCCTAGTGCCTCCTGCAGTGATTGCCAGAACTTTGAGGTAAATCTACTATCACGATCGGATATAATGGAAATAGGTATTCCATGCCTTGAAACAATTTCCTTTATATACAATCGTAATAGTTTCTCCATTCTATCCGTTTCCTTTATAGGCAAGAAATGGGCAGATTTGGTAAGACGATCAACAATCACCCAAATGGTGTCGTATCCCCAGGCAGTCTTTGGTAACTTCGTGATGAAATCCATGGTAATACCATCCCATTTCCATTCTGGGATTTCTGGTTGTTGAAGTAACCCTGATGGTTTCTGGTGTTCTGCCTTGACCTTGGAACAAGTTAAACACTCCCCAACATATGTTGCAACGTCTGTCTTTAAATTAGGCCACCAATAACGTGTCTTAAGATCTTGATACATCTTTCCAACTCCAGGATGTATCGAGTATCTTGTCTTATGTGCCTCGTTCAATATCAACTTCCTTAATCCACCCAACTTCGGTACCCAAATACGGTTTGCAAAATATCGAATTCCATCTTCCCGTATAACGAGTTGCTTCTCATACTTCTTCATTATTTCATTTCCTATATTTTCTTTAGTAAGTGCTTCTCGTTGAACTTCTTTGATTTGTGAGTTGAGATTCATGCGAATTTTTATGTTCATCGCTCGTACTCGAATTGGTTCTCGTTCCTTTCTGCTTAGAGCATAGGCCACTACGTTCGCTTTCCCGGGATGATAACGAATTTCACAATCATAGTCGTTTATTAACTCGACCCACCTACGTTGCCTCATGTTCAATTGTTTCTGATCAAAAATATGTTGAAGGCTTTTATGATCAGTAAACACAGTGAATTTAACCCCATACAAGTAGTGTCTCCACATCTTCAATGCAAACACAACTGCTCCCAATTCTAGATCATGCGTCGTATAATTCCGCTCGTGAATCTTCAATTGTCGGGATGCGTATGCAATAACTCTCTTCCGTTGCATAAGAACGCAACCAAAACCTTGTCGTGAAGCGTCACAATATATTTCAAAATCATCGTTCCCTTCTGGTAACGATAAAATAGGCGCCGTAGTTAACTCCTTCTTTAGTATTTGAAATGCGTTCTCCTGCTCAGAGGTCCATTCATATTTCTTCCCTTTTTGCGTTAACGCTGTCAACGGCTTAGCTATTCGGGAAAAATCTTGAATAAACCTTCTATAATAACCGGCTAAACCCAAAAATTGGCGTATCTGCGTTGGTGTCTTAGGAGTCTCCCATTTTTCAATGGCTTCAATTTTTGCTGGATCAACCTGAATTCCTTTGCTACTAACAACGTGGCCAAGAAATTGCACTTCTTTCAACTAGAAAGCACATTTAGAAAATTTAGCATATAGCTGTTCTTTTCTTAACAACTCTAATATCAACCTTAAATGCTGCTCATGCTCTTGCTCACTCTTGGAATAGATAAGAATATCATCAATGAAAACGATAACAAACTTATCTAAATATGGACTACAAACTCGATTCATGAGGTCCATGAATACAGCTGGCACATTTGTCAACCCAAACGGCATGACCAAAAATTCGTAATGACCATAACGTGTCCGAAAAGCAGTTTTCGATATATCTTCTTCTTTGACACGTAATTGATGATAGCCCGATCTTAGGTCAATTTTCGAGTACACACATGATCCTTGGAGTTGATCAAATAAGTCGTCAATTCTCGGTAGTGGATACCGATTCTTGATAGTTAACTTATTTAATTCACGATAATCTATACACATTCGGAAAGATCCGTCTTTCTTCTTGACGAACAAAATTGGAGCTCCCCACGGTGAAGTACTTGGTCGTATGAATCCACGGTCTAGTAATTCTTTTAACTGACTTTGAAGTTCTTTTAATTCGGACGGTGCAAGTCTATATGGCGCACGAGCCACTGGTGCAGCTCCTGGTACTAAATCTATTTGAAATTCTACAGATCTAAATGGAGGTAATCCTGGCAACTCTTCCGGAAAAACTTCAGGATAATCTCTTGCCACAGGCACGTCATTGATGCACTTCTCTTTTTATTTCTTTTCGACTTTATTAACATGTGCTAAGATAGCATAGCACCCTTTCTTCAAGCACTTTTGAGCTTTCAAATAACTAATGAGTTTTAGCTTTGAGTTACCCTTCTCTCCATAAATCATTACTGGCGTTTTATTCTTACGAGGAATGCGAATTGCCTTCTTGGCGCACACAACTTCAGCTCCTATTTTGGACATCCAGTCCATGCCGACTATTACATCAAAACTTCCTAATTCTACGGGTATCAAATCAATCTTAAATGTTTCTCCGGCTAAATTTATTTTACAATCACGGCAAATTTTATCTGCTTTAATTAGTTTACCATTAGCTAACTCAATCATGTACTTAGCATCTAGAGGTAATGATGAACAATTCAATTTAGCGTGAAAGTCTCTACACACGTAACTTCTATCAGCACCAGTATCAAATATAATAGATGCGGATAAGTTATTAATGGTAAACGTACCCGTAACAAGCTCCGGGTCTTCACATGCCTCTCTAGCATTAATAACAAATGCTCTCCCACGTGCAGGTCCGATATTCTTCTCTGGATTCGGGCACTGGCTCTTATAGTGACCTTGTTTTCCACACCCAAAACAAGTAATGGTAGCCAAAGCAGTTCTATTTGCATTGGTGGCAAGAGTCTTGGTACCATTTGTATTTGTAACGAGAGCCCTTCAATCTTCAGCAAGATGACCCTTTCGATTACATTTGTTGCATACCACATTACAGTAACCAGAGTGATGTTTGTGGCATCGGTTGCATAAAGGATTTTGTCCTTTATAACCAAAGCTTAAACCACTACCCGCACCTTGCGTGTTTTCTTGTTTCTTAAAAGATTGTTGTTGGTTACCTCGATCATAATTTCCATTCCACTTTCTTTTGTTACCTGATACCTTCACATCAGTATTGGATGCTTTCTTATCCATGATGACCTGATCCATTAGCTCGTTTGCCATGGTTATAGCTTCATGAATTGTCTTAGGTTTCGATGCTGTAACGTTTGCCTTGACCTCTTTGGGCAAACCATCTTTGTACATTTCAATCTTCCGTTCTTCGGTTGGAACCAATTCAGGACATAGCAAAACTAATTCCATGAATCGCTGATTGTAGTTGGTGATTTCAGTACCAATAACCTTCAGACTTCGTAACTCATCTTCCAACTTCCTAACCTCGTTCCTTGGACAATATTCATTGATTAACATTGTTTTGAATTCTTCCCACGGAGTATCATAAGCTACATCTCCTCCTACAGCCTTCACATAATTTTTCCACCACGTGAGTGCACTATCTTGTAAAGTGCACGATGCATACTTGGTCATGTCCTTTTCAACACAACCACTGATTTTAAACACAGTCTCCATCTTTTCTATCCACCGGGTTAAACCGATTGGTCCTTCTGTTCCACTGAATGATGAGGGCTTGCAAGCTTGAAAAGTTTTGTAAGTGCACCCCACACGAGGATTTGGGTTAACTGCAGCACCTATTGCAGCCTCGACCCATAACATTCTGTCGTTCACTCGCTGATTGATGAGTTCCTGGATTTCTTGTTCCGTCATTCGATTCAATCGCGCCATTTCCTAATGAAAGAAAATAATTATTCACATGGATTATTATAGATGTAGTGTGTTTTTATAGTACATTATAGCTTGTTAATAATATGAACCAGGTATTATTATAAAAGCCTTTTCTTCTTATTAGCGTTTTATAATTATATCTAGGGTAGTACCTACCCGTTAATGTCCATACTTAATAGCTTAGTACAGAATCAATTACTACCATCTAAATAATACTACCATGGAAAATTATTGCATTTCACACTTCACTATTTTACATATGCTTATCTTACATCGAACATTAAGCAAACCACACTAATAATATTATACAAAACATTATATGATCCCATGGTTTAATACGGCAGCGCATCGTTTGGTCTATTTTCTAGGACGTTTAGGTTCAAAGAATCGCTTAACGCTTATCCTGGCTGTCTGCCTATATTTTGGCTGTGGGACTGAAGAACTGGATGCCGGGATAGAACGAATAGGAATAGCGGGAATAGGGGTGGTAGTGTCTAGTGGAGTTGGTGCCACATCATCCTTACTAAACTCGGGATTTGAATTTTCTAATTCATTAGCCTTTCGTTTCTTTCCTAGTTCGAACTCGTCTTTTGTAATTTCCTGTATTTCTTCCTCGGGTTCACTTTCCTCCTCGGGTTCACTTTCCTCCTCGGGTTCACTTTCCGGGTTCTCTATAGTCGGTTCATCCGGAATTTGTGAGTCTTCCCCAAAGATATTATTTTCGTCATCGGATAGGTTAATGACTGGAACACCATCTGAAGATTCTGGTTCGGAGTCGCTGAATGTGATAACAAGTTTTGAGCCCGACATCTATCATACAACAACTAACCCATTAGTACTACATAATATTTACATATAAATTTTAACCAACAATGATAAGCAATGGTTTTTAAATCAGACCCGGTCAAAGTCCAGACTTACTAATGTATCCTAACGACTTATCAGTTAGACACACTAATGCAAACCTGGTTCGCTAAGACCACCGCTCTGATACCACATGTCATAACCCGTCCTTAACCATAAGAACGTGTTAGATAACGTATGATTTCATTGCGAGGTATTGACCTCTATATGCGACATTTTTAAAAGAGAAACTGCATATATTATACATTACAAACCATAACCATTATTTTTGTTACAAGCTTTAGACAATAAAAAGATGATTATCGTTTAGCGATAATCTTCGACTTACAAACTTTACATATAATGATAACAACACGATTTCGAGCATATTTTACAACACAAATCCTTGGGTATGCAGTTTTATTTTTGACACAAATATGCGTACGCAAGATCCTGCTCAAATTCAACATAATGCAGCGGAAGCTTTAGTAATCACCTGAGAATAGACATGTTTTAAAAGGTCAACATAAAGTTGGTGAGATATAGGTTTAATGCCGGCAGCAATATATATATATAGACCACAAGATTTCGTATATAAACAGTTTAATAAAAATATTCTAAGTGGTTGAGCACTTGGTAACCATACTTAACATTTAATCACGTCGCATATTCCCTTTAATATGAAATCTTACTACACCGTACCAAGTGTAGTCACAAAACGAAGTACTGTGCAACCGTTGAATACTGGTCGTCCAGTCCGGTTGGGGTTGTCAGGCCCGATAGATCTATCAACAGGATTCGCGTTTACAATACCGCTGTAAATATTAGTTACCAAGCTACAGGGAAGTATGCCAGTGGTACAACTCAACGTAGAATATATTTTTCAGTTACTTGTGTCCATAACGTAAAACATAAAATACATGTATTCTCATCCCGAAATATTTAGAGTTTAAAAGTGGGACTATATACTCACTTTCGTCTTGAAGATATATATATAATTTGACTTGGTCTCCGGTTGATATCACGAACCTATCCATATATAATATATCAATACCTTTTCTTTTTAAACAAACGTCACATATATATACTTGTTATACTTTTAATACTTTGAATAATTCCTTAGTCCGTAGTTAGCAGTTCGTTGTTAGTAATTCAATTTTAATGGTTCATTTTTAGATGTTTAATATACCCGCAATGAAATAAATAAAACCCCCAACGAAATAAATAAAACCCCATCGTATATGTATTGGTCGAGATTAATCTTGACCCATGGTACCGGTGTTGTCAAATGACGTGTTGCGTACATAAAGTACCGGTGTTGTCAAATGACGTGTTGCGTACAATCATGGGATCTTATGATTAATCTTCTCGTGTTGTTTACAGGTGATCCTGAACCATATAAAATTGAATTATAAGTACATATATATAAAATATCATGTTAACTTAAAAAGATGTGATTTATTTAATTTTTCCCAATTATTTTCGTGGCTAAACTAGTCTTGGATATCCGATTTTGTTTCGGTCATAGTTTCTTCGTTACAACTCCGTTTTCGTTGATTCAACTTGCCATCTCCTTGGATCGAGTCCCTCTTTAAGACTATGAACTGTAAATACCTTAGTTTGTATTCAAAATCACACGGCATAGGTCAAACTTTAGTGAAACTTATGAAGTTAATCATTTTCCATCATGTAAACAACCTCAAATGATTATTTTTCTAAAAATACTTATACTTTGAGTTAAATCATGAAATTTTTATGTGTTATCATATTCATAGTAAAAATCATTTTTCCAGAAAATAAACCTCCAATTCAAAGTTTAAGATGGTTTTTAATTATCCAACCCAAAACAGCCCCCGGTGGCACTCCGACGTCGTAAAAACAGTTTTTAAGATAATCTTTGAAAAACCAAGTTATACCTTGTTAAGTTAGCATATAATTAAGATATGTTACAGGTCTTAAAGTATTTTAAAAGTTAAGTTAGAAGGATCTATTTAGTTTGCGAACAAGTTTGAAATCATTCAAACTATGTTCTATTTTATAAACTCTTATATATATAGCTTTAAATATATGAATTGAAAAAGAGTTGAAGTAGAGTTTTTACCTCAAGTTTAAAATGTAAAGTTGCTGGAAAGAAGTAGTAAAATAAAAGTTGTGAGAGTTCTTGCAAGTGTGTGTGAAAATTGGAAGTAAAATTTGGAAAATGAATGTGTAAAAATGAGTTAGAAATGGTGCTTATTTATAGGCTTGAAAATTTGGTTTTTAGTGAAAATATCTAAGATAAGTTAAAATTTATTATGTCATGAATGACATATTATTCCAATAATTGAAGATTTCTATTGGTATATACCAATAGTAAATACTTCTAGAAGCTGTGTATAGTACCCTAGATATACATATAGGATTATTGAGGAAACGGAACGAGAATTCAAATATAACTATCTTTTGTAAATATACTTATATTGTTTTATGTATAAAAGCCCCTTTAAAAATGATTAAATACATTACTTATACGATATATGTATAAACATTATAAATCATCAGTATTTATGTCAAATAACGTTACGTAGGTTATTGTTTTGAAAACTTAAGTTAGTAGTTTCAAAATATACTTATGACTTTTTGTTATTAATACAAAATGAGATATTAAAACATCCTTAGATCATGTTAAATATGTATGTATAATTATCATATATTGTATAGTTCGTGATATCATCGGTCAAACTAGACGGTCAAACGTTGTGTAAAACTCTTTTCAAAAACATAAGTCTCAACAATTTGGATTGCTTATCATGTTGGTAAGGTTTAATTTATGTAAATATTAATCTCATAAGTATAGAACGATCGGAAAAGTGCGGGTCGTTACAATATATGATTGTTATTAAGAATTATTACATTGTAATAGATGTAAGATATATGAATAATAAATATACAATAAATGTTAACACATAGTAACACAAAATTGTAAAGTTTATAAAATGTAAATTACAAATTATAATATAGTTATAATATTAATGAATGTTACTGTTAATAATGATACCAGTATTATAAATATTGAATTTATTATGTAATATATAAATATGTGATTTGATGAGCATAATTTGTTATATCCATATTATTAGTACTATTCTCATCATTAGTATTAATATTAAAATCAGTAATATTAATAGTATTATTTTCAATACCTAACATTTAGATATGAAATTTGTTATATAAATTATTATGGTATTATAGTATTATTATTACTAATATTAATATTATCATTAATAATATTAGTATTATTATTATAAATAATATCATTGTTATGAATTCTATAGTTATGGTTATCATTATTATTAATAATAACATTATTATTATTACCATTATATTACCATAAATTTTATTATTAATAGTTATGATATTAAGAATATTATTATTATTGTTATGTGTATTAATTAATAAGTTTAGTTATTATAGATAAATACATATAATTCCTAAATACAGATAAATACAGCTAAATAAAGAAAATACAAATATTAGGGCTAGTAATAAAAATACAGATATATAAATGCTGGGATATATCAATTACAGATATATATTTATACGATTATATATATATATATATATATATATATATATATATATATATATATATATATATATATATATATATATATATATATATATATACGGTTAAATACATGTAAACAAATACAGAAGTTTAGTAATCTGTTTTCAATCACCTTCGAAGCTGTTGTAATTTTGTTTCCTGTCGAATTTGAGAGATAATTGTATCAGATATAGTACAAATCACTATCTGCTTTTTAGTTTTTTTTGTTTCTTCCCTTTGTCTCGTTGAAAATTCTGTCGAAGTCCCTTTTTATATACAAAACGATCAATCTAGTTGTTAAACACTTCAATTGATTTTCTTTAATCATTCACTAACTCACACAACCACATTATAATACTTATACGCTGCAAATTCGAGTTATAAAACAGAAAATAAACCGATAGTCTCTGTCCTTGTATCATTTTTCAAAAACTTTGAAATTTTGATTTATTTCAAAATCTATTAACGTAGTTCAGTTCTAATTCTTTCATTCAAACTTTCTGGAAAGTATCAAATCTCAATTCTTAGTGTCGAGCGAGAATTTTGAAGTCAAAGGTTTTGAATAAAAAGTCAAACCGGTGTTCTTTAATCAAATTGAAGTTTTATAGATCGTTTCCAGTTAAATTAAGAATGGATAAAGTTTCTGTTAGTGATTTTCTATCTTTTTCATGTTATAAATTCGTCTAAAACACTCTAAAATTCGAGAAGTTGAATTGTGTTCTTGACGGGTCACAGATATATATATATATATATATATATATATATATATATATATATATATATATATATATATATATATATATATATATATATATATATATATATATATATATATATATTTTTTTTTTCTTTTTCTTTTCTTTTCGGTTCATTGTCTTTCTGAAAATTCAACCCACTTCAAATCAATATTTACGATTCTTTTGGTTAGTCCTAAGTCTAAATAATTAACAAATAGTTATATGGGTTTGGTTCCTGTCGAGTGTAACTGAGGAAGGAGAAGAAGATAGATAACAGATTATACGAGTTATATATAATTAGATGGGCTTATAAAACCAAAAATAGGCTACGGCCTGAATGGTTAAGGGAGGTGTCGGGTATGCGTGAGGTCTCGGGTTCAATCCCCGGCATGGACTGTTATTACTTTTTGGAACTCATTTTTCTTGAGGTAGTCTATTTTATTTATTTTTTATTATTATTACTTTTATTGTTATTATTATTACTTTTATTATTATTATTATTATTATTATTATTATTATTATTATTATTATTATTATTATTATTATTATTATTATTATTATTATTATTATTATTATTATTATTATTATTATTAATATTATTATTATTATTATTATTATTATTATTATTATTATTATTATTATTATTATTATTATTATTATTATTATTATTATTATTATTATTATTATTATTATTATTGTTATTGTTATTATCATTATTATTAGTAACTTAGGAAAATAAACATGTTTATGATTATTAAGAAGAAACATAAAAGTATTAGGGTTATATATCATGAAGATTATTATGATAAAAGATTAGTATAACAATTTTGATCATAAACTTATTGATAAAATAAGGTTCAAGTTAAATGATGGTTAAGATCATGAATTCTAGAACTTAGAAAAGATTATACATTATCGATAACGAGAGGAACGAATAAAAGATAACGAACCGTAAGGCAAAGCAATGATTAAAATTAAAATTTTAATAATGAAAAATGATATTATGAGTATTACTATAAATTTATGAATATTTTGATTATTATCATTATTATCATTTTTATTATTATTAGTATCATTATATATAAAATTATCATTAATATCAAAACTATCATTCTTAACAAATAGATATTTGGTACATAAAACCTACTTATTACATATACTACAATTATATTACTAATCTATATAACTATATATAAGACATATTAACATTTCTTATATATAAACATCTACATACAACAAATTCGATATTTTTAATATAATACTAAATATATGTATGTATATATTAATATAACTAAAGGTATAGATTCTAATCATTTTAAATATATATAAAATAAATATATATAACATATACCTTAAAAATATAATAAAAGTATATATCTTTAAATGGAATTTAATATAAATTATATAAACTACAAACACATAAATAATATATAATTAATAAAGAAAAATTATGTGATTTCTATTATATGTTTTAATAGATATATAAATGATATAGGTTCGTGAATCCGAGGCCAACCCTGCATTGTTCAATGTCGTCATATGTATTTTTACTACAAAATACATTATGTGAGTTTCATTGCTCCATTTTTAAATGCTTTTGCAATATATATTTTTGGGACTGAGAATACATGCGCTGCTTTTATAACTGTTTTACGAAATAGACACAAGTACTTAAAACTACATTCTATGACTGGATTATTAAACCGAATATGCCCCTTTTTGGTCTGGTAATCTAAGAATTAGGGAACAGACACCCTAATTGACGCGAATCCTAAAGATAGATCTATCGGGCCCAACAAGCCCCATCCAAAGTACCGGATGCTTTAGTACTTCGAAATTTATATCATGTCCGAAGGAGGATCCCGGAATGATTGGGATATTCTTATATGCATATTGTGAATGTCGGTTACCAGGTGTTCAATCCATATGAATGATATTTTTGTCTCTATGCATGGGACGTATGTTTATGAGAAATGGAAATATGAAATCTTGTGGTCTATTAAAATTATGAAATGATTATTTATGTGAAACTAATGAACTCACCAGCCTTTTGGTTGACACTTGAAAGCATGTTTATTCTCAGGTATGAAAGAAATCTTCCGCTGTGCATTTGCTTATTTTAGAGACATTACTTGGAGTCATTCATGACATATTTCAAAAGACGTTGCATTCGAGTCGTCGAGTTCATCAAGATTATTATCAAGTCATTTATAGTTTAGATATATTATGAAATGGTATGCATGCCGTCAACTTTCAATGTATTAAAAGTTTGTCTTTTTAAAAATGAATGCAATGTTTGTAAAATGTATCATATAGAGGTCAAGTACCTCGCGATGTAATCAACTATTGTGAATCGTTTATAATCGATATGGACTTCGTCCAGAGGGATTAGGACGGGTCTCTACAGTTACACCAAAACAACAAGATCAAGCATACAAATCATATATTCATGTTAGACTTAAGCCATATGAAATGTCCCATTCATATTGATTATAAACGTTCCATATTAATTGATTTCGTTGCGAGGTTTTGACCTCTATATGAGACATTTTTCAAAGACTGCATTCATTTTTAAAACAACCATAACCTTTATTTTATCTATAAAGGTTTAAAAAGCATTACGTAGATTATCAACTAATGATAATCTAAAATATACCGTTTACACACGACCATTACATAATGGTTTACATTAAGAATATATTACATCAAAAAATAAGTTTCTTGAATGCAGTTTTTACATAATATCATACAAGCATGGACTCCAAATCTTGTCCTTATTTTAGTATGCAACAGCGGAAGCTCTTAATAATCACCTAAGAATAAACATGCTTAAAATTTCAACAAAAAATGTTGGTGAGTTATAAGTTTAACCTATATATTATCAAATCATAATAATAGACCACAAGATTTCATATTTCAATATACATCCCATACATAGAGATAAAAATCATTCATATGGTGAACACCTGGTAACCGACATTAATAAGATGCATATAAGAATATCCCCTATCATTCTGGGAAATTATGCTTTACTCGAAGGCGTCAATGGGCAACTTAATCAAATATTATCCAAAGGCGTCAATGGGCAACTTAATTTAGCACAAAATTCTCTACTCATATAGCTTCTATCCACACCCGAATCAAATAAAACATAAGCAGATTTATCGTCAATAAGAAACGTACCCGTAACAAGCTCCAGGTCTTCCTGTGCTTCTGCCGCATTAATATTAAAAACTCTTCCACGGACCTGCCCATTAGTATTCCCCTGATTCGGGCAATTTCTAATAATGTGGCCCGATTTTCCACATTTATAACAAACATCGTTGGTATTACTTGCTCCGACACTGCTCGTTTCGGCATTACTTGTTCCGACATTATTTGTTCCTTTAGTTCTGTTAAACTTTGGTCCGTAGACCTCACACTTTGTCGCGCTATGACCATTTCTTTTACACCTGTTACAAAATGTCGTGCAAAACCCCTGATGATTTTCTTCACACCTATGACATGGCTGTTTTTGATTTTTGTTGCCGTTGTTGTTATTGAGGTTGTTGTTGAAACAGTTGTTGTAGTTGTTGTTGTTGTTGGGATGTTTGTTGTAGTTATTGTTAGGATTGCGGTTATTGTTGCGATTGTTGTTGCGGTTGTTGGGATAGTTGTTGCGATTGTGGTTGTAATTGTTGTTGTTGTTGTACTGGTGACTCTTGTCATCGTTTTCCTCCCACTTCCTCTTGAGTTGTTTCGTGTTGGCTTCTCCGGCCGCCTGATCTTTAATTCTTCCCTCAATCTGATTTATAAATTTATGAGCCATTCAACTTGCCTTCTGTATAGAAGCGGGCTCGTGTGAACTCACATCTTCTTGAATCCTTACTGGTAACCCTTTTACAAACGCGTCGATCTTCTCTTCTTCATCTTCGAATGCTCCCGGACACAATAGGCACAACTCTGTGAATCGTTGTTCATATGTGGTAACGTCGAACCCTTGTGTTCGTAACTCTCTAAGTTCTGCCTTGAGTTTATTGACTTCGTTTCTAGGACGGTACTACTCGTTCATCAATTGCTTGAATGCCGACCACGGTAGTGCGTAAGCAGCATTTTGTCCTACCTGTTCAAGATAGGTGTTCCACCACGTTAACGCAGTACCTGTGAAGGTATGTGTAGCGTAATTAACTTTGTCTTCTTCAGTACACTTACTTATGGCAAACACCGATTCGACTTTCTCGGTCCACCGTTTCAATCCAATTGGTCCTTCTGTTCCATCAAATTCCAAAGGTTTGCAGGCAGTGAATTCTTTGTAGGAGCATCCTACATGATTTCTTACGCCGTTAGCTGCATTGCTAGATTTAGAGTTATTGTTGGTATGTAGCGCAGCCTGTACTGCGGCTATGTTTGCAGCAAGAAAGGTACGAAATTCCTCTTCGCTCATATTCATGGTGTGTCGAGTGGTCGGTGCCATTTCCTTCAAAATAGCCAACTAAATCGAGTTAATCATACAAAATATTAAGAGTAGTCAATAGTATTTCGTAGCATAATATGAACTCATTTATAAAAGCTTTTTCTTCATATTAGCGTTTTATAAGTTTAAATTCGGGTACTACCTACCCGTTAAGTTCATACTTAGTAGCTAATATACAATTCAACTACTAAAATTTCATATGAAAAACTGATTATAATAATATATCACATACAAATATTCTTCAAACTTACAACTTCGCTATATTACATATAACATGAAATATAGTACACTATGATACATGACAGTTTTGAAGATAAATCTAGTTAATACGCAAGTTGTTCAGCAAAGGAAATAAAGACACGTAATTCATAAGTCCAGAAACAAGTCATGCATTCTGGTTTTACTAAGACGACTTCCCATCCTTGGTCTTGTGGAAAATAACCGTTATGACCATTGGCTAGGCAGCATGTTGTAATGTCGTCAAAAGGACGAGGGTTTCGTAATGTCCAACAGCCCTGTAATAATCTAAAAACCTTGTTTCTCACCCCAACTACTAAATTCGTCACTTGTGGGAAGGTTTTATTTAAAAGTTGCAATCTGATGTTCTTTTTCTCACTTTGGTAAGAAGCGAACATCACTAACCTGCAAGCATAACATGCTTCTTTATGTTGCATGTTAGAAGCTCTTTCTAATTTATGAAATCCTATGTTGGGATATGTTGAGTCAAAATAGGTTCTTAACCCGTAGCGTAAAATTGCATTTGGGTTCCCCGCATTTAACGCTTTAAAGAAAACACGGCGTAACTTACGGTCTCCCCAGTGTGATATACCCCACCTATCAAAGGAAAGCCTTTTATAAACTAAGGCATTTCTAGAAAGTCTTTCAAATGTTTGACAAGTTAATTTCGCCATAGCTAAATGTGCTGATGAATTCTGACCGACTCTAGACAAGATTTCCTTAATCATATCCTCTGGTAGGTCTTCTAAAATATTCGGTTGTCTACCCTTAACGTCCATTTTGTTTTTATACTGTAAAATAGACAAGGATTAGATTCGTAAAAGATATAACAAACAATACAAGCAATTTTTACATAGAACATAAAAGTACAAGCACACTATAATACATATAATATACAACATGATTACAACCCTCTAATCTGAATCACGGGTTTCTTCTTCTTCGGACTTGGTTTATTTTCCTAATTTTCTAGGAATATATGGTGTTCCTCTAATACGAGCCGTCGTTTTCCATAATGGTTTAGAGAAACCTGGTGGTTTAGAGGTTCCCGGGTTATTGTTACATTTTAGGAAATACGGATGTTGTCGATACATATAAAGTTCATCGGGGTTGGAATCAGGTTTCTCTATTTTTATACCTTTTCCCTTATTATTTTCTTTCGCTTTATTAAATTGGGTCGAGGTAATTTCTATAACATCATCGGAATCCTCATCGGGATCCGATTCATCAGAAAATTGGTAATCTTCCCAATATTTTGCTTCCTCGGCGGAAATACCATTGACCATTATTAACTTTGGTCCGTTGGTTGAGGATTTTCTTTTATTTAATCGATTTACTATAGGTATCAATATTTCTTCCTCCAGAACCTCTTCTTCTTCCGGTTCCTCCTCTTCCGGTTCCTCCTCGGGAATTTGTGAATCTTCCCAAAATATATTCTACTCTTCATTATTATTAGGTGAATCGATGGGATTTGTACTAGTGGTAGACATCTATCACACAATATCAAACATATTAAGAGGTTAATATATCACATAATATTTACATGTTAATTGTAACGACCCGGAAATTTCCGACCAAATTTAAACCTTAAACTCTATATGTTTCCGACACGATAAGCAAAATTTGTAATGTTGAGTCTAGAAAGTCTAAAATCTACATTCGGATAATCAGTTACCCTTTGACCAAGTCCGACGATTCACGAACAATTAATTGTAAATAAATATGTATATACAAATGTGAATTTATATATGTAAATATACATTGCTTACAACGTATAATTAATATTATATGAGCATTGTATTATACATAAACATTCAAATATGTTATTATATAAAATAAGTATTACATAAAGTAAGTCAATATATTTTATGTAATTACAGGTTAAAGTATAAGTGTTATACTAATAATATGATCATTACTTTCATTATAAACATAAACATTAACATTAATATAAGTATTATTAATACCATCATATACAATACATATAGATATGAAACTTGATATATTTAATGTGTTGTAATTATTACTAATATTATTATTATCATTATTATTTTAATTTGTATAAAATTACAATTTCAGTTATTATTGTGATTATCATTATTATTAAAAGTTATTTTATTAATATTATCATTATCTTTATCCTTATTATTATTATTATCTTTATCAATTTTATTATTATTACTAATATTACTAGGAACATTATTATTAATAAATATTATTATCAGTATTATTATTATTATTTATTATTATTAATAGAATTATTATTATAAGGTATATATATATAAATATGTAAAAAAAAAAAAAATTAAATAAATAAATATTTACGATCCTAATTGATATGGTATCTTAACTTTTGTTCCTATCACTTTCCATCTGTAGTTAATTGATACAATTCGTACCAATCACGATCTCAAATCTCTTAATACCAACAAGATTTCGTTCTCAATCACTTTCGTTTTTTTAATTTTTTTTTTATTTATTTCTGTCCTGGCCAAATTTCAATCAGTCGACCTCTTTAAACTCTTCAAATTCGTTTAACTCATTCATAATAAACCATACAACCTTTCCACAGTGATATTACATTATGATTACAAAAACTAATGTCAAATTCGATCAAAATCAATCAGAAAAACTGAAGAACAAACCGTTTCTGTTCTGTTTTCACTTCATATTTAAAACAGAAAGATTTCGTAATAGATTTTAAAATGTAAAATTACAGTTCTGTTAGGAATGTTTTAGATAATCTTTCTGCAAAATTTTGGATTCCAATTCATTGTACAGATGACGAATTTTGGAATCAAAGATTTTGAATAAAAAGTTAAACTTCGTGTTCATCATCAAATTCGCTTTTGTTTTAATATTTTTGTTAAAATTTATGATTCAGAAACTTTCTATGAATGATTTAGAACCAAAGTCATGTAGGAATCGCGAGCTGAATCGGTCTAAATTTTAAAATCTGGATTTGAGTTCATCGTGAGCTGTAACAGACGGGTTTCTTTTATTTTTTTAATCTTTTAATTGTCTGATTGAACAAAGGTAACCATTCTAGATCGACTATACATCGTTTGAAAATATTAAAAACCAAATCTATGAAGTATTGTAGATTAATTGGTACTGACTGAATGTAATGGGTGTTGGAGAAGATGAACAATAAGGGAAACTGTTAGAACGATTTATATAAATTGGTTTCTATTATAAATTAGAAAACGGGCATTAGCCCAGATGGTTAAGTGCTAGTGTCGGGAAGCAAGGAGTCTAGGGTTCGATTCTCAGATTGGACATTCTTTTTTTTAGAAGTTTCCTTTAAGGTAGTCTTATGATCTTTATTGTTATTATTATTATTATTATTATTATTATTATTATTATTATTATTATTATTATTATTATTATTATTATTATTATTATTATTATTATTATTATTATTATTATTATTATTTTTATAACCTTAGTAACAAATATGATTATTATTATTTTTATTGTTATTACAAATATTATTATCAATATAAGTATTATTATTAAGTAGTATAATTATTAATATTATCATTATTAATAAGATTTCTAATATTATTGTAAGTATCAGTAATCACAATATTATTATTAGTATTATTATTAATAAGGTTATTATTATTATTAGTAAATCATTATAATTATCAAAACCATCTTTTTAAAACAGGTAAACATTTTATACATAAAATATACTTATATAATGATCATATTTATATTTCACGTAACTGTATATAAATACTTGCACATAATGTAACAAAATCAATATTTTCATATACAAAAAGAATATTTAAGACATATATAAATATATCATTAATATAAAAATGATACAATTAATAAATTATTATATATATAAAATCATTCACTTATAATTATGTGTGTTAATATATATACGAATGATATAGGTTCGTGAATCCGAGGCCAACCCTATACTTGATCAAAGATGTTATATGTATTTTTACTACAAAATACAGTATGGTGAGTATATAGTTCCCTTTTAAACTCTAAATATTTTGGGCTGAGAATACATGCGCTGTTTTTATAAATGATTTACGTTATGGACACAAGTGATCAAAAATATAAATTCTACGTTGAGTTGTACCATGGCATATCTCTTTATACTTGGTAGCTAATATTTACGTGAGGAGCGTAAACGCGAATCCTGTTGATAGATCTATCGGGCCTGACAACCCCAACCGGGCTGGACGACCAGTTTTAAACGGTTGCACAGTACTTCGTTTCGTTACTACACTTGGTACCGTGTAGGGTTTATTTAAGAGTATGCTGCTGTGATTTAAATGTTAAGTATGGTTACCAAGTGCTCAACGTCTTTTCTATACACGAGGAGTGTATTATGTATAAACTTAAAATCTTGTGGTCCATTGTTATAATGCTGCTAGCATCAAACTTATATATCTCACCAACTTTATGTTGACGTTTTAAAGCATGTTATTCTCAGGTATGAATTAAGTCTTCCGCTGTGCATTAGCTCATATTAAAGATATTATTTGGTGTCGATCATCGCAATGGGACCAACTGTTGAAGACTTCGTCCGGATGGATTAGGACCGGTCCTTTCAGTTGGTATCAGAGTGTTGGTCTTAGCGAACCAGGTCTCCCATTAGTGTGTCTAACTGGTAGTTGTTAGGATACATTAGTGAGTCTGGACTTTGACCGTGTCTACATGTCAAAAGTTTTGCTTATCATATCTAGTCGGAAACCATCTGCTTATGATCCTTAGGAAATTACCTGCTTATCATCCTAAGTCTATACACGTCTTACTGCATTTAGTGCATCGATAGTGTATAGACAAAATTCATATCTTAGCGTATCTGTTACTGTAGAATTGTCTGACTCATGCCGTAAATTCCTCCGTGGTCTACATAATCTTTAGTACTATATATAGATATTCTATGAAGTTAGAGTATCATCCTTTATTTGAAAATCATTTCACAATAAAGATCCCTTCAATTCATCAAATTGCCCTCTTAGTAATGAACCTGAAGCACTTACCGGCGAACCTGTTCGAGAAACCATTCCCTCCTTTATTTCCAGATTATCTCGTCACGATTATACACTATCCCATATATCGAATTTTATTCATCCGCACGCTCCAATCATTCCGGTGTACCAGCAGAAGTTAACGAACTACGTGCTCGAGTAATGGCTTTGGAGATTCGGGTGCGGAGGCTACCAACACCAGCAACAGCACCAGCAGCAAAATTCGTATCATCATCATCAACGCCGACAATACTCTTATCACCCCAACCACAATCACGTCGTAAATCTCAACATCATGATATGTACTTCGGATATCAACATCACACGCCTCAATATCATCATCTGTACTTCAAGTATAATCTTCGTTCTATATATCGTTCTACATCGATTACCTTCGCTTTACGTAACGTTCTACCTCATATATCTTCGTTCGACATGGTAATTATGAAAATCTAATGTTTTAGAGATCATGTAATCCAGTATTAACGATAAATCAAATGAGTTTAATACCATATTGACTCATTAAATCCATGATTACATCTGAAGAAAATATATATGCAAGTATATTTTCATAAAGATTGTAATTAAAAATTCTTTCGTACAAACTATTAATGATGAAAATATTTTAACGGGTAGATAGAACCCGAGGAATATTTAGATTTCACATTAATAAGTTACACTGTACATTCTCCGAATCTGATTCAACGATCATTTACTATCCTACTTACAACCACCGATATTCGTATTCGCTCACCTCAGAATAACCATTCCATTCAAATTTCATATTCGGATTTAGACCTATCAGAATCCAACAAGTGGTATAACGAAGAAAACATTGGACAAAAATAAAAAGTGTTAGAAACAAATGAATTAATTAATTGAAAATTGTGATAGGATTTCACGCTAACTGTTCCGACTAACTGTTCCCAGCTAACTGATTAACATTTAATTTATCGCAATTTACCTTCTCGCAATTTTAATTTCCGCACTGTACATACTGTCGGGACACCTGTACAACAATACGTCGGATTAATTCTGAGACAACACGTTGTATAATGGGTCATGATATATACTTATTTAATTTACGCACTTTAAATAACGGGACACGTATGCAAGGTTTCGACTTATCATATTGACCCATCTATATATATATTTCGGGACAACCATTGACACTCTGTATGTGAAGGTGGGAGTTGGCTATACAGGGTCGGAGTTGATTCCAAAATATATATATACCTTGAGTTGTGATCGACACTGAGACCGGTACACGGGTCACGATACGTATTATTTAATTCGAATATTATATATTTAATTTATATATAAATTTATTGGACCATTGGACAATCGAATTATTGGACTGCTAACTTTGCACAATTAAAATGAATTAAAATATTGATTATAACATATGAAACTAAACAATTCTTCAAGTTTGCCACTTGATTTCATTTGTACCTCGACAGTCATAATTCGCGATTCTTGAAAACACCTCGATCGAGAGGTTGAACCAACCGCACTTCATCTCCGGAAGAAAAGATTTATGCACCTGAAAAACTCTCGAACAAAAATTCATAGCTTAACACGTACCGCGTTGAATTCTTTATCATTCATTAGCAAAAACAACCTTACAATTCCTTTTCAAAGTAACCAATTTTGTCACAATTCCACTTCGACATCTCAGTAAGATTACTCTTAGTATAATCTCAATATATATACGTTGTTCTTTCGCCATCGTTACCGGAGAATCTTTTATATCGCATTATATTATCATCAGCGTTTAATCATCTAAAAATACTATACTTCTAAAACCATCTTGGTTTGATAACCGATGACCCAGATTCGTTAACTTTGAGAATGCTGATGAAGCAGCATGATGTAGTTGATCTTAATGGCCAAAAGTAGATGATATAAAAAAAAAAAAAAGGGTGTTAGGAACACTCAATAGAAAATTACGTATCGAAAATCGGATTGAGCTAACCATGAAGGAGACCAAGGACAAATACAAGCACCAAACTTGATATTTAAAGAATCTCAATGATTTCATTTCTGATAAAATCTTTAGTGAACACCTTGCTTCTGAATCTAAACCCTTACGGGTCAATCTTCATCATCATCCTTCGACATTAGAAATTCCAGGATATTATCATATCTTCCATTATAAATATCCTCAATATTTTATTTTCACAACTATCCTTATCTGAAGTCATTTATCTCTCCGTAATATCTGCATTACAATATAAAAGAAACTGTGTTAGTTTCTAAGTTCTAAAACCTTCGAGTTTAAAATAGGAATGTTCTGAAGCAGTGTTGGGAACTGATGCATGAATTAGTATAATATAATGAAACTTGATCAACTTCATTATATTACAGTAAGTCATGTTAAGTTTCTAATGGCATGTGATGATTAACAGTACCATCATCATGTGCCATGTTACACAGCTTTTACATTCTATTCAATTCCGAAACGTATTAAGAACAAATCATCTTGATAGTTCTATTTTCCTGGATATTCTGGTAATTTGACAAATCAAAATCGTGCCATTACCATTCCTTTTTAGAGCATTAGCTATGTTCATTCCGAATTTTATACCTACGAATTCCGAACTATTGATCGCTTGACTCAAGGACGAGAAGAAGAAACGAAGGGACAAAGTCCCAAAATAGAAATTGGGGTATAGATCACAGCAAATAGGAGAGAGTATTAACTATGGATGACAATGATTATGGAAAACAGAAGCAGGAGCATCGAAATATAAGGAAAGATATCAAACCCGATAACCACCCAGAAACTACAAACCGTGTATATCAATACGTATGGCGACGTAAAGACACGGGAGAATTAAAAACATTATAATTCCAAGAAAATCATAAAAGTGAATAATTCTTCTATCGGTAGCTGAAAGAGAAGAATGAAATATATGAAAGTTAGAAGTATAACAAAAATCAGAACGGGATGAAGCATTTTAAAGGATACCTTAAGGTATGAATTAAAGGAAGAAGAGTAGGAGATGTGAGGTATGGAAGTAAGAAAGGGAAGGAGGTGGATTTATAGTGAAATATCCGACAAAGAAATCGAAACAGATTATCGCATTAAATCAAAGGAGATCCTGTTTTCTAAATCGTCGAAGAACCAAATCTTATTACATAAGATTTTCTTTAAATCCCTTAAATTCTGGAAATCAATCCTAATCTCGTCATCGGTTAAAACAATTCCATATTCACTCATTTCATTCTTTTGTGATAGCTTCACTCGTGCGCTTCACATGATCGAATCGTTTTATCCATATCTTCCAATAATGATAAAACTCTATTAATACCTCATATTCGTCATGAAAACATTCCTATTGTTATTTATGACAACCTCTACCAAATTTCGGGGACGAAATTTCTTTAACGGGTGGGTACTGTAACGACCCGGAAATTTCCGACCAAATTTAAACCTTAAACTCTATATGTTTCCGACACGATAAGCAAAATTTGTAATGTTGAGTCTAGAAAGTCTAAAATCTACATTCGGATAATCAGTTACCCTTTGACCAAGTCCGACGATTCACGAACAATTAATTGTAAATAAATATGTATATACAAATGTGAATTTATATATGTAAATATACATTGCTTACAACGTATAATTAATATTATATGAGCATTGTATTATACATAAACATTCAAATATGTTATTATATAAAATAAGTATTACATAAAGTAAGTCAATATATTTTATGTAATTACAGGTTAAAGTATAAGTGTTATACTAATAATATGATCATTACTTTCATTATAAACATAAACATTAACATTAATATAAGTATTATTAATACCATCATATACAATACATATAGATATGAAACTTGATATATTTAATGTGTTGTAATTATTACTAATATTATTATTATCATTATTATTTTAATTTGTATAAAATTACAATTTCAGTTATTATTGTGATTATCATTATTATTAAAAGTTATTTTATTAATATTATCATTATCTTTATCCTTATTATTATTATTATCTTTATCAATTTTATTATTATTACTAATATTACTAGGAACATTATTATTAATAAATATTATTATCAGTATTATTATTATTATTTATTATTATTAATAGAATTATTATTATAAGGTATATATATATAAATATGTAAAAAATAAAAAAATAAATAAAAAAATAATTAAATAAATAAATATTTACGATCCTAATTGATATGGTATCTTAACTTTTGTTCCTATCACTTTCCATCTGTAGTTAATTGATACAATTCGTACCAATCACGATCTCAAATCTCTTAATACCAACAAGATTTCGTTCTCAATCACTTTCGTTTTTTTTTAATTTTTTTTTTATTTATTTCTGTCCTGGCCAAATTTCAATCAGTCGACCTCTTTAAACTCTTCAAATTCGTTTAACTCATTCATAATAAACCATACAACCTTTCCACAGTGATATTACATTATGATTACAAAAACTAATGTCAAATTCGATCAAAATCAATCAGAAAAACTGAAGAACAAACCGTTTCTGTTCTGTTTTCACTTCATATTTAAAACAGAAAGATTTCGTAATAGATTTTAAAATGTAAAATTACAGTTCTGTTAGGAATGTTTTAGATAATCTTTCTGCAAAATTTTGGATTCCAATTCATTGTACAGATGACGAATTTTGGAATCAAAGATTTTGAATAAAAAGTTAAACTTCGTGTTCATCATCAAATTCGCTTTTGTTTTAATATTTTTGTTAAAATTTATGATTCAGAAACTTTCTATGAATGATTTAGAACCAAAGTCATGTAGGAATCGCGAGCTGAATCGGTCTAAATTTTAAAATCTGGATTTGAGTTCATCGTGAGCTGTAACAGACGGGTTTCTTTTATTTTTTTAATCTTTTAATTGTCTGATTGAACAAAGGTAACCATTCTAGATCGACTATACATCGTTTGAAAATATTAAAAACCAAATCTATGAAGTATTGTAGATTAATTGGTACTGACTGAATGTAATGGGTGTTGGAGAAGATGAACAATAAGGGAAACTGTTAGAACGATTTATATAAATTGGTTTCTATTATAAATCAGAAAACGGGCATTAGCCCAGATGGTTAAGTGCTAGTGTCGGGAAGCAAGGAGTCTAGGGTTCGATTCTCAGATTGGACATTCTTTTTTTTAGAAGTTTCCTTTAAGGTAGTCTTATGATCTTTATTGTTATTATTATTATTATTATTATTATTATTATTATTATTATTATTATTATTATTATTATTATTATTATTATTATTATTATTATTATTATTATTAATATTATTATTATTATTATTATTATTATTATTATTATTATTATTATTATTATTATTATTATTATTATTATTATTTTTATAACCTTAGTAACAAATATGATTATTATTATTTTTATTGTTATTACAAATATTATTATCAATATAAGTATTATTATTAAGTAGTATAATTATTAATATTATCATTATTAATAAGATTTCTAATATTATTGTAAGTATCAGTAATCACAATATTATTATTAGTATTATTATTAATAAGGTTATTATTATTATTAGTAAATCATTATAATTATCAAAACCATCTTTTTAAAACAGGTAAACATTTTATACATAAAATATACTTATATAATGATCATATTTATATTTCACGTAACTGTATATAAATACTTGCACATAATGTAACAAAATCAATATTTTCATATACAAAAAGAATATTTAAGACATATATAAATATATCATTAATATAAAAATGATACAATTAATAAATTATTATATATATAAAATCATTCACTTATAATTATGTGTGTTAATATATATACGAATGATATAGGTTCGTGAATCCGAGGCCAACCCTATACTTGATCAAAGATGTTATATGTATTTTTACTACAAAATACAGTATGGTGAGTATATAGTTCCCTTTTAAACTCTAAATATTTTGGGCTGAGAATACATGCGCTGTTTTTATAAATGATTTACGTTATGGACACAAGTGATCAAAAATATAAATTCTACGTTGAGTTGTACCATGGCATATCTCTTTATACTTGGTAGCTAATATTTACGTGAGGAGCGTAAACGCGAATCCTGTTGATAGATCTATCGGGCCTGACAACCCCAACCGGGCTGGACGACCAGTTTTAAACGGTTGCACAGTACTTCGTTTCGTTACTACACTTGGTACGGTGTAGGGTTTATTTAAGAGTATGCTGCTGTGATTTAAATGTTAAGTATGGTTACCAAGTGCTCAACGTCTTTTCTATACACGAGGAGTGTATTATGTATAAACTTAAAATCTTGTGGTCCATTGTTATAATGCTGCTAGCATCAAACTTATATATCTCACCAACTTTATGTTGACATTTTAAAGCATGTTATTCTCAGGTATGAATTAAGTCTTCCGCTGTGCATTAGCTCATATTAAAGATATTATTTGGTGTCGATCATCGCAATGGGACCAACTGTTGAAGACTTCGTCCGGATGGATTAGGACCGGTCCTTTCAGTTGGTATCAGAGCGTTGGTCTTAGCGAACCAGGTCTCCCATTAGTGTGTCTAACTGGTAGTTGTTAGGATACATTAGTGAGTCTGGACTTTGACCGTGTCTACATGTCAAAAGTTTTGCTTATCATATCTAGTCGGAAACCATCTGCTTATGATCCTTAGGAAATTACCTGCTTATCATCCTAAGTCTATACACGTCTTACTGCATTTAGTGCATCGATAGTGTATAGACAAAATTCATATCTTAGCGTATCTGTTACTGTAGAATTGTCTGACTCATGCCGTAAATTCCTCCGTGGTCTACATAATCTTTAGTACTATATATAGATATTCTATGAAGTTAGAGTATCATCCTTTATTTGAAAATCATTTCACAACAAAGATCCCTTCAATTCATCAAATTGCCCTCTTAGTAATGAACCTGAAGCACTTACCGGCGAACCTGTTCGAGAAACCATTCCCTCCTTTATTTCCAGATTATCTCGTCACGATTATACACTATCCCATATATCGAATTTTATTCATCCGCACGCTCCAACCTCCAATCATTCCGGTGTACCAGCAGAAGTTAACGAACTACGTGCTCGAGTAATGGCTTTGGAGATTCGGGTGCGGAGGCTACCAGCACCAGCAGCAGCACCAGCAGCAAAATTCGTATCATCATCATCAACGCCGACAATACTCTTATCACCCCAACCACAATCACGTCGTAAATCTCAACATCATGATCTGTACTTCGGATATCAACATCACACGCCTCAATATCATCATCTGTACTTCAAGTATAATCTTCGTTCTATATATCGTTCTACATCGATTACCTTCGCTTTATGTAACGTTCTACCTCATATATCTTCGTTCGACATGGTAATTATGAAAATCTAATGTTTTAGAGATCATGTAATCCAGTATTAACGATAAATCAAATGAGTTTAATACCATATTGACTCATTAAATCCATGATTACATCTGAAGAAAATATATATGCAAGTATATTTTCATAAAGATTGTAATTAAAAATTCTTTCGTACAAACTATTAATGATGAAAATATTTTAACGGGTAGATAGAACCCGAGGAATATTTAGATTTCACATTAATAAGTTACACTGTATATTCTCCGAATCTGATTCAACGATCATTTACTATCCTACTTACAACCACCGATATTCGTATTCGCTCACCTCAGAATAACCATTCCATTCAAATTTCATATTCGGATTTAGACCTATCAGAATCCAACAAGTGGCATAACGAAGAAAACATTGGACAAAAATAAAAAGTGTTAGAAACAAACGAATTAATTAATTGAAAATTGTGATAGGATTTCACGCTAACTGTTCCGACTAACTGTTCCCAGCTAACTGATTAACATTTAATTTATCGCAATTTACCTTCTCGCAATTTTAATTTCCGCACTGTACATACTGTCGGGACACATGTACAATAATACGTCGAATTAATTCTGAGACAACACGTTGTATAATGGGTCATGATATATACTTATTTAATTTACGCACTTTAAATAACGGGACACGTATGCAAGGTTTCGACTTATCATATTGACCCATCTATATATATATTTCGGAACAACCATTGACACTCTATATGTGAAGGTGGGAGTTGGCTATACAGGGTCGGAGTTGATTCCAAAATATATATATACCTTGAGTTGTGATCGACAATGAGACCGGTACACGGGTCACGATACGTATTATTTAATTCGAATATTATATATTTAATTTATATATAAATTTATTGGACCATTGGACAATCGAATTATTGGACTGCTAACTTTGCACAATTAAAATGAATTAAAATATTGATTATAACCTATGAAACTAAACAATTCTTCAAGTTTGCCACTTGATTTCATTTGTACCTCGACAGTCATAATTCGCGATTCTTGAAAACACCTCGATCGAGAGGTTGAACCAACCGCACTTCATCTCCGGAAGAAAAGATTTATGCACCTGAAAAACTCTCGAACCCAAATTCATAGCTTAACACGTACCGCGTTGAATTCTTTATCATTCATTAGCAAAAACAACCTTACAATTACTTTTCAAAGTAACCAATTTTGTCACAATTCCACTTCGACATCTCAGTAAGATTACTCTTAGTATAATCTCAATATATATACGTTGTTCTTTCGCCATCGTTACCGGAGAATCTTTTATATCGCATTATATTATCATCAGCGTTTAATCATCTAAAAATACTATACTTCTGAAACCATCTTGGTTTGATAACCGATGACCCAGATTCGTTAACTTTGAGAATGCTGACGAAGCAGCATGATGTAGTTGATCTTAATGTCCAAAAGTAGATGATATAAAAAAAAAGGGTGTTAGGAACACTCGATAGAAAATTACGTATCGAAAATCGGATTGAGCTAACCATGAAGGAGACCAAGGACAAATACAAGGACCAAACTTGATATTTAAAGAATCTCAATGATTCCATTTCTGATAAAATCTTTAGTGAACACCTTGCTTCTGAATCTAAACCCTTACGGGTCAATCTTCATCATCATCCTTCGACATTAGAAATTCCAGGATATTATCATATCTTCCATTATAAATATCCTCAATATTTTATTTTCACAACTATCCTTATCTGAAGTCATTTATCTCTCCGTAATATCTGCATTACAATATAAAAGAAACTGTGTTAGTTTCTAAGTTCTAAAACCTTCGAGTTTAAAATAGGAATGTTCTGAAGCAGTGTTGGGAACAGATGCATGAATTAGTATAATATAATGAAACTTGATCAACTTCATTATATTACAGTAAGTCATGTTAAGTTTCTAATGGCATGTGATGATTAACAGTACCATCATCATGTGCCATGTTACACAGCTTTTACATTCTATTCAATTCCGAAACGTATTAAGAACAAATCATCTTGATAGTTCTATTTTCCTGGATATTCTGGTAATTTGACAAATCAAAATCGTGCCATTACCATTCCTTTTTAGAGCATTAGCTATGTTCATTCCGAATTTTATACCTACGAATTCCGAACTATTGATCGCTTGACTCAAGGACGAGAAGAAGAAACGAAGGGACAAAGTCCCAAAATAGAAATTGGGGTATAGATCACAGCAAATAGGAGAGAGTATTAACTATGGATGACAATGATTATGGAAAACAGAAGCAGGAGCATCAAAATATAAGGAAAGATATCAAACCCGATAACCACCCAGAAACTACAAACCGTGTATATCAATACGTATGGCGACGTAAAGACACGGGAGAATAAAAAACATTATAATTCCAAGAAAATCATAAAAGTGAATAATTCTTCTATCGGTAGCTGAAAGAGAAGAATGAAATATATGAAAGTTAGAAGTATAACAAAAATCAGAACGGGATGAAGCATTTTAAAGGATACCTTAAGGTATGAATTAAAGGAAGAAGAGTAGGAGATGTGAGGTATGGAAGTAAAAAAGGGAAGGAGGTGGATTTATAGTGAAATATCCGACAAAGAAATCGAAACAGATTATCGCATTAAATCAAAGGAGATCCTGTTTTCTAAATCGTCGAAGAACCAAATCTTATTACATAAGATTTTCTTTAAATCCCTTAAATTCTGGAAATCAATCCTAATCTCGTCATCGGTTAAAACAATTCCATATTCACTCATTTCATTCTTTTGTGATAGCTTCACTCGTGCGCTTCACATGATCGAATCGTTTTATCCATATCTTCCAATAATGATAAAACTCTATTAATACCTCATATTCGTCATGAAAACATTCCTATTGTTATTTATGACAACCTCTACCAAATTTCGGGGACGAAATTTCTTTAACGGGTGGGTACTGTAACGACCCGGAAATTTCCGACCAAATTTAAACCTTAAACTCTATATGTTTCTGACACGATAAGCAAAATTTGTAATGTTGATTCTAGAAAGTCTAAAATCTACATTCGGATAATCAGTTACCCTTTGACCAAGTCCGACGATTCACGAACAATTAATTGTAAATAAATATGTATATACAAATGTGAATTTATATATGTAAATATACATTGCTTACAATGTATAATTAATATTATATGAGCATTGTATTATACATAAACATTCAAATATGTTATTATATAAAATAAGTATTACATAAAGTAAGTCAATATATTTTATGTAATTACAGGTTAAAGTATAAGTGTTATACTAATAATATGATCATTACTTTCATTATAAACATAAACATTAACATTAATATAAGTATTATTAATACCATCATATACAATACATATAGATATGAAACTTGATATATTTAATGTGTTGTAATTATTACTAATATTATTATTATCATTATTATTTTAATTTGTATAAAATTACAATTTCAGTTATTATTGTGATTATCATTATTATTAAAAGTTATTTTATTAATATTATCATTATCTTTATCCTTATTATTATTATTATCTTTATCAATTTTGTTATTATTACTAATATTACTAGGAACATTATTATTAATAAATATTATTATCAGTATTATTATTATTATTTATTATTATTAATAGAATTATTATTATAAGGTATATATATATAAATATGTAAAAAAAAAAAATTAATAAATAAATAATTAAATAAATAAATATTTACGATCCTAATTGATATGGTATCTTAACTTTTGTTCCTATCACTTTCCATCTGTAGTTAATTGATACAATTCGTACCAATCACGACCTCAAATCTCTTAATACCAACAAGATTTCGTTCTCAATCACTTTCGTTTTTTTTAATTTTTTTTTATTTATTTCCGTCCTGGCCAAATTTCAATCAGTCGACCTCTTTAAACTCTTCAAATTCGTTTAACTCATTCATAATAAACCATACAACCTTTCCACAGTGATATTACATTATGATTACAAAAACTAATGTCAAATTCGATCAAAATCAATCAGAAAAACTGAAGAACAAACCGTTTCTGTTCTGTTTTCACTTCATATTTAAAACAGAAAGATTTCGTAATAGATTTTAAAATGTAAAATTACAGTTCTGTTAGGAATGTTTTAGATAATCTTTCTGCAAAATTTTGGATTCCAATTCATTGTACAGATGACGAATTTTGGAATCAAAGATTTTGAATAAAAAGTTAAACTTCGTGTTCATCATCAAATTCGCTTTTGTTTTAATATTTTTGTTAAAATTTATGATTCAGAAACTTTCTATGAATGATTTAGAACCAAAGTCATGTAGGAATCGCGAGCTGAATCGGTCTAAATTTTAAAATCTGGATTTGAGTTCATCGTGAGCTGTAACAGACGGGTTTCTTTTATTTTTTTTAATCTTTTAATTGTCTGATTGAACAAAGGTAACCATTCTAGATCGACTATACATCGTTTGAAAATATTAAAAACCAAATCTATGAAGTATTGTAGATTAATTGGTACTGACTGAATGTAATGGGTGTTGGAGAAGATGAACAATAAGGGAAACTGTTAGAACGATTTATATAAATTGGTTTCTATTATAAATCAGAAAACGGGCATTAGCCCAGATGGTTAAGTGCTAGTGTCGGGAAGCAAGGAGTCTAGGGTTCGATTCTCAGATTGGACATTCTTTTTTTTAGAAGTTTCCTTTAAGGTAGTCTTATGATCTTTATTGTTGTTGTTGTTATTATTATTATTATTATTATTATTATTATTATTATTATTATTATTATTATTATTATTATTATTATTATTATTATTATTATTATTATTATTATTATTATTATTATTATTATTATTATTATTATTATTTTTATAACCTTAGTAACAAATATGATTATTATTATTTTTATTGTTATTACAAATATTATTATCAATATAAGTATTATTATTAAGTAGTATAATTATTAATATTATCATTATTAATAAGATTTCTAATATTATTGTAAGTATCAGTAATCACAATATTATTATTAGTATTATTATTAATAAGGTTATTATTATTATTAGTAAATCATTATAATTATCAAAACCATCTTTTTAAAACAGGTAAACATTTTATACATAAAATATACTTATATAATGATCATATTTATATTTCACGTAACTGTATATAAATACTTGCACATAATGTAACAAAATCAATATTTTCATATACAAAAAGAATATTTAAGACATATATAAATATATCATTAATATAAAAATGATACAATTAATAAATTATTATATATATAAAATCATTCACTTATAATTATGTGTGTTAATATATATACGAATGATATAGGTTCGTGAATCCGAGGCCAACCCTATACTTGATCAAAGATGTTATATGTATTTTTACTACAAAATACAGTATGGTGAGTATATAGTTCCCTTTTAAACTCTAAATATTTTGGGCTGAGAATACATGCGCTGTTTTTATAAATGATTTACGTTATGGACACAAGTGATCAAAAATATAAATTCTACGTTGAGTTGTACCATGGCATATCTCTTTATACTTGGTAGCTAATATTTATGTGAGGAGCGTAAACGCGAATCCTGTTGATAGATCTATCGGGCCTGACAACCCCAACCGGGCTGGACGACCAGTTTTAAACGGTTGCACAGTACTTCGTTTCGTTACTACACTTGGTACGGTGTAGGGTTTATTTAAGAGTATGCTGCTGTGATTTAAATGTTAAGTATGGTTACCAAGTGCTCAACGTCTTTTCTATACACGAGGAGTGTATTATGTATAAACTTAAAATCTTGTGGTCCATTGTTATAATGCTGCTAGCATCAAACTTATATATCTCACCAACTTTATGTTGACGTTTTAAAGCATGTTATTCTCAGGTATGAATTAAGTCTTCCGCTGTGCATTAGCTCATATTAAAGATATTATTTGGTGTCGATCATCGCAATGGGACCAACTGTTGAAGACTTCGTCCGGATGGATTAGGACCGATCCTTTCAGTTGGTATCAGAGCGTTGGTCTTGGCCACTGGTCGATTCACGAACCTATAACAAATATGTACATATATATCAAAGTATGTTTAAAATATATTTACAACATTTTTAATACGTTTTACTGTTTTAAGTTTATTAAGTCAGCTGTCCTTGTTAGTAACCTACAACTAGATGTCCATAATTAGATGTACAGAAATAAATCGATATATATTATCTTGAATCAATCCATGACCCAGTGTATACACGTCTCAGGCTAGATCACAACTCAAACTATATATATTTTTAGAATCAACCTCAACCCTATATAGCTAACTCCAACATTACTGCATATAGAGTGTCTATGGTTGTTCCAAATAATATATATAGATGGGTCGATATGATATGTCAAAACATTTGCATACGTGTCTATGGTATCCTAAGATTACATAATATATTAGAATACATGTATAATACAATATAAGTTAGCTAGGATATGATTTGTATAGAATTGTTACAATATTTTCCGTAGCTACAACAATCAAAAAATATCCAATCTTGTTTTACCCATAACTTCTTCGTTTTAAATCCGTTTTGAGTGAATCAAATTGCTATGGTTTCATATTGAAATCTATTTTATGAATCTAAACAGAAAAATATAGATTTATAGTCAAAATTACAGGTTACAAGTCATTTTTGTAAAGGTAGTCATTTCAGTAGAATGAACGACGTCTAGATGACCATTTTGGAAAACATACTTCCACTTTGAGTTTAACCATGATTTTTGGATATAGTTTCATGTTCATAAGAAAAATCATTTTACCATAAGAACAACTTTTAAATCAAAGTTTATCATAGGTTTTAATTAACTAACCCAAAACAGCCCGCGGTGTTACTACAACGGCGTATATCCGGTTTTACGGTATTTTTCGTGTTTTTTGATTTTAAATCATTAAGTTAGAATATAGATATAGAACATGTGTTTAGTTGATTTTAAAAGTCAAGTTATAAGGATTAACTTTTGTTTGTGAACAAGTTTAGAATTAACTAAACTATGTTCTAGTGATTTCAAGTTTAAACCTTCGAATAAGATAGCTTTATATGTATGAATCGAATGATGTTAAGAACATCATTACTACCTCAAGTTTTGTGGATAAACCTACTGGAAAAGAGACAAATGGATCTAGCTTCAAAGGATCCTTGGATGGCTTGAAATTTTTTGAAGCAGAATCATGACACAAAAACAAATTCAAGTAAGATCATCACTCGAAATAAGATTGTTATAGTTATAGAAATTGAACCAAAGTTTGAATATGAGTATTACCTTGTATTAGAAAGATATCTTACTGTAAATAAGAAAGATTTCTTGAGGTTGGATGATCACTTTACAAGATTGGAAGTAAGCTAGCAAACTTGGAAGTATTCTTGATTTTATGAAACTAGAACTTATAGAATTTATGAAGAACACTTAGAACTTGAAGATAGAACTTGAGAGAGATCACTTAGATGAAGAAAATTGAAGAATGAAAGTGTTTGTAGGTGTTTTTGGTCCTTAGTATATGGATTAGATATAAAGGATGTGTAATTTTGTTTTCATGTAAATAAGTCATGAATGATTACTCATATTTTTGTAATTTTATGAGATATTTCATGCTAGTTGCCAAATGATGGTTCCCACATGTGTTAGGTGACTCAAATGGGCTGCTAAGAGCTGATCATTAGAGTGTATATACCAATATTACATACGTCTAAAAGCTGTGTATTGTACGAGTACGAATACGGGTGCATACGAGTAGAATTATTGATGAAACTGAACGAGGATGTAATTGTAAGCATTTTTGTTAAGTAGAAGTATTTTGATAAGTGTCTTGAAGTCTTTCAAAAGTGTATGGATACATAATAAAACACTACATGTATATACATTTTAACTGAGTCGTTAAGTCATCGTTAGTCGTTAGATGTAAATGTTGTTTTGAAACCTTTAGGTTAACGATCTTGTTAAATTTTGTTAACCCACTATTTATTATATCTAAAGAGATGTTAAATTATTACATTATCATGATATTATGATATATTAATATATCTTATTATGATATATATACAGTTAAATGTTGTTACAACGATAATCGTTATATATATGTCTCGTTTTGAAATCAATAATAGTTATATATATCGTCCTTTCGCTCTGCCCATCATTTTGTGGATGATAGGCAGTACTCATCTCTAGACGAGTTCCTAATGCTTGCTGTAATGTCTGCCAGAATCTTGAAATAAATCTGCCATCCCTATCAGATATAATAGAGATTGGTATTCCATGTCTGGAGACGACTTCCTTCAAATACAGTCGTGCTAACTTCTCCATCTTGTCATCTTCTCTTATTGGCAGGAAGTGTGCTGATTTGGTGAGACGATCAACTATTACCCAAATAGTATCAAAACCACTTGCAGTCCTTGGCAACTTAGTGATGAAATCCATGGTAATGTTTTCCCATTTCCATTCCGGGATTTCGGGTTGTTGAAGTAGACCTGATGGTTTCTGATGCTCCGCTTTGACCTTAGAATACTTCAAACATTCCCCTACGTATTTAGCAACATCGGCTTTCATACCTGGCCACCAAAAATGTTTCTTGAGATCCTTGTACATCTTCTCCGTTCCAGGATGTATTGAGTATCTGGTTTTGTGAGCTTCTCTAAGTACCATTTCTCTCATATCTCAAAATTTTGGTACCCAAATTCTCTCAGCCTTATACCGGGTTCCATCTTCCCGAATATTAAGATGCTACTCCGATCCTTTGGGCATTTCATCCTTTAAATTTCCCTCTTTTAAAACTCCTTGTTGCGCCTCCTTTATTTGAGTAGTAAGGTTAGTGTGAATCATTATATTCATAGCTTTTACTCGAATGGGTTCTCTGTCCTTTCTGCTCAAGGCGTCGGTTTCCACATTTGCCTTCCCCGGGTGGTAACGAATCTCAAAGTCGTAATCATTCAACAATTCAATCCACCTACGCTGCCTCATATTCAGTTGTTTCTGATTAAATATGTGTTGAAGACTTTTGTGGTCGGTATATATAATACTTTTGACCCCATATAAGTAGTGCCTCCAAGTCTATCTCGGATTTGAACGTTCTTCTCGGTGGTTTCATGAATGAGTTCGGGTCCGGTGATTTGTGTGTCGCCTACTTCTGCCCAACAAAGAGGTGAACGACATTTGCGACCATATAAAGCTTCGAATGGTGCGGCGTTAATACTCGCGTGATAACTATTGTTGTAAGAGAACTCGGCGAGAAGTAAGTTCTTATCCCAAGCTTTTTTGAAATCGATAACGCAAGCTCGTAACATATCTTCCAAGGTTTGAATTGTGCATTCTCTTTGTCCATCGGTTTGTGGATGATATGCGGTGCTCATGTCTAAACGTGTTCCCAACGCTTCTTATAAAGTTTGCCAAAATCTAGAAACAAAACGGCCATCTCGGTCTGAAATAATCGATAAAGGTACACCGTGACGAGCTACGACCTCTTTAATGTAAAGTTGTGCAAGTTTTTCCATTTTGTCGATTTCCTTCATGGCTAGGAAGTGTGCGGATTTGGTGAGACGGTCAACAATAACCCAAAGAGTGTCATAACCGCCCACCGTCTTTGGTAGTTTGGTGATAAAATCTATCGTTATTCTTTCCCACTTCCATTGCGGGATTTCGGGTTGTTGAAGTAGTCCGGAGGGTCTTTGATGTTCGGCCTTGACATAAGTAACGACGTCCCTTTTAATGTTCGGCCACCAATATCGTTCCTTAAGGTCGTGATACATCTTATTGGCACCGGGGTGAATCGAATATCTTGACTTATGGGTGATGTGCAAAATGTGGTATATGAATTAACGTATGAAATTATATGGAAAATACCAATTGAAGATTGTTACACACTAACAGGCAGTGTACCCGATCGTGTAGTAGTATAAATAATGATTTAGTTCCACGTATCGTTCCAAGGACAGTTGTATTAGTCAAACTAGAATGAGAAACTATATTATGATTAACTAATTAAATAAAACTTAAAGGTACAAGATATTATTTTTTTGTGGCTATTTAACGATTTAGCCAAATCAGAGAAGATTAAAAGTAAAAACAATATTTTTGGTCTTTTAAGTTTATATAGTAAAAACAAATGCAAAGAAAATAAATAAGATAGTTTGATTAAAATCAAAGATACGAAATGTTCATCTAGATATTTTACCCTCGGTATTGGATGTAAGTTATATTGTTAAGACCCGATTGAATGACTATGTGTGTAAGTTACCTAATAGATTTACCAAGAGTTCTCTTTAGTAAACACGCAAACTCGATTACAAGATCAAGGGTTCCCTTTTCTCTATAGTTCTCGTGTTTGTAACCAAATAACTATGATATATATATATATATGCTAATCACCCAAATCGACTTGCGAAGAGTTCTCTTTAGCAAGTACTCAAATTAGAATTACTAAGTGTAGGGTTCCCTATCACCTAGACCTTTTCGTTTGTGACTAGTTGATTAGTTAGATCAAAGACTTGAATACCAATTGTCTTTTGCGTTCGCTCTACACAATTCATTCCTATATCGTCTAATCATTTTGATCAAATTTACCCCCTTGGTCCGGTTTAGTAAACAATCAATCTAAGACAAGTTGATCGTAAATCAATATGATACATCAACAAGAGTTCTCTTTATCAACAACATATCAATTAACTAGATACAAATGATTTAACATCAATAAGCATGGTTCTTTGATTCAAGCTTTAATCTATCACACATAATACATTCAATCAATAAGATTACATCCAATACCTCAGTTATTAATCTAGACAAACATTATAGTGTTTAGCCAACAATCATATTAACAAACAAAATAGCAATCAATTGATAAGTAGAATTCATTGTGAAGAACAAGAAATCAACCTAATAGAGAATGAATCTTGAATGGAGAAGGTGTTGAATCTTGATTCTTGGATGTTAATCCTCTTCTAAGAGCTTGGAATTCTCCAATTTTTCTCCTAAAATCGTCTTGGAACTCCTCTGTTTCGTAACTGTTCGTATATGATCTTATCTCTCTTTTTTAAAGTGCTGAAAGTTGGTCAAAAGCAAAAAGTAGGCTGAAACCTACTTCTGGACGGTGTCCAGATTTCTGGACGGCGTCCAATTGTAAAGGCCTGGACGGCGTCTAGTTATAAAGGCCTGGACGGCGTCCAGTTATGCTGAATTGTACTGTATCATTTTTTCCAAATCTCCCTTCATTTGGACGGCGTCCCAATCATTTTAGACGGCGTCCAACATATCTGCAGCCTTGTTTTATCGTTTTAGAGCGCTAATTTGATCATAACTTGTATCGGGATCAACTATGATGAAATCACAACTTATAGAATGTTCATAATTCACCAAAACTCTTTATAAACCACTTTCTGATACACTTTTCATACCTTTGTGTATTACTTGTAGAAACCGCCTTAACTATCCTTGATTCGAGAGTATTTTACACGATATTGCGAGATATATATATGATGTAATTGAGCAATATCAAAACACCCCACACTTAAACCTTGCTTATCCTCAATCAATTCATTCTTACAAAGTAGAAAACTATCAAACACACTTACACAATATAGATTACACACATCACACAAGTCACGCGAAACACATGAAACACACATGTTTATTTGAAACGCAAACTCACGCTATATAAAACACACGCTTTAAGTATAACACACACATTTATTGTAATCACACACACGCTATATACACAATGAGAACACACGCACACATTTTTGGGAGTTTTAGAGCCAAGTATCCGAAAAATTTGATCCTACGGAAATCAGGACCTTATGAAAAATGTTTTACGTTTTTGAAAATATAATGCTAGTTTTTACACTAGGCACGTTTTCTGATTTTTTGTCGAATTTTCTGAATTTTTGGAAAATGAGTGCGGGTTTCCCGCTATTCGTCAAGCCAATCCCTCCCACAGTACCTAACATCGTTAGATGTTGGTAAGAAAATAATGCGTTTAGGAGGATACACATTACGTCCAGATATCATCGATAATCATGAGGTAATCATCTAATCCGTTAAGTCAACCATAAAGATTGAGGTTCATCAGGCTTAAAAGCTGATATCTTACCTTTCCGGAGGTTATCCACTGGGAATCTGATCAATTCACTTACATTTTGTGTATCATGGTGCGCTTCCCATTTGGCCAGCAAATCTCCCTCATTGAGATAAGCTTTGACTACCAGTTTCCCTGTTTGACGTTGAGGCCTGGTAGATTTTCAGTCGATTTTAGCAATGACTTTTCAAGATTTTTCGTCACCCTACAACTGGTCTGGACTACAACTTCTGAAACAAATCAGCAAGTGTGTCGTTCGAAAGACTTTACTTCCTTGAGGATAGAATGGATACATCCTATGGGTAATAATAAAGTGGTCGGACGCAACATTGTCCTTGTTAGGAGAAACAATGAGGATCGTCCTGTTTTAGTTTTTGATCTGGCGCGAGGTCCGGTTTCCGACCACGCTATGCAATCACCGATCTCTCACGGTTTACACTCGTTTTGGTACAAGTGATCTACAAGTTAGCTTTACTAAACTAGTAGGATTTTCATTCAAATAATTGAATGATAGTACAACTTCAAAGACTATTAATAATTTAAAACATAACTCAACATTTCTTTTCTAGTTTTAGAACACAATGTATGTAAAATGGTTTTGGACAATTTTCGTTTCTAAGGCTACCTGAAAATTTTAAAATTTTGATCATAAACGCCTTAATTTTTGTAAAACGAATTCCCGATAAATTTCTATCTCCCACCCCACACTTAAGATCATGCAAGGCCCTCATTGCATGAAATCAGAAAAATGATTAAATTTAGAGGGCAAAGTGATAGGGTGATTGTAGAAATTTTCAAATTTTTTAACCTGTAAATCGTGGAACATGTAGACGAATGCCGCTGAACTTACTGCCAGCATAAGAGCATCGTCCATTCCTCGATTATCAACATACTTACATCATAATATCAAATGTTGCTGAACTTAATGCCAGTCTTTGAAGTTCAACCACGCTGCACAAATTAATAAACCACACAAATAATCATAAAAATAACGGTGTTTTTACAATCACATCTATTATCGAACTACACAATTAGTTTAAAAATACAAACCAATATTGTTTTAATACACACCATAACAAATAAATAGATTGTTTGAAAATGTAACAAGATGATCATAGGCTCGTAGGCCTTCAGTTATCATAAGGCCAAAAGTAATTTTCTGAGCCATCTCTGCTTCAGCGTCCTCACGGGTATTCCTGCTCAAATCGGTTCCTGGCATCCTGCATCGCATCGTTAGTATTATATATTGGGTAAGGTGAAGGTGGGTTTTCAGGATCAGTGTAGTATTGGGTTGTCAGACGTGTTGTTCTATAGTACTGATCGGGGTTGGAATAATATAACTCGGTGTTATGGTTATTCCAATCAATACCATAACTGTTCCATCCCTGGTTATGTACTTGAGCAATCTGGCATTGCTCCATTCCTTGCTGACTCACCCTCATGTTGTTCATATTATTGACCAAATCATCCCAAACAGATTGAGACGGATACCAAGGACCTTGACCTTGAACATTTGTCTGGCTTCCATTTCTACTTCCTCTTCCTCTTGTGGTTCTTGTTGTACATTCGCTCCACTACCACTCGCGCCACCTGCTACAAAAGGTACCAAACGCCTATTTCCATCGTACATCAAAATCTCGGCGTTAACATAAGAAACCTTTTTCAGGGGTTTCATTGCATGATCACATTCTATCAGATGATTAAGATCAATATTAAAGTGAAGAGCAATCCGTGTAATGTAGTGGCCCCCTAGAAGCGGTTTGTCTCTTCGTGCATCCGTAGCGATACCCAGGAAATAGTTCCCAATTAACCCCGGTATATCGGTGTGACAACCCCTTTTTATTTGATCCATTATCCATAGATCCAGAGATTTAACCTTTTCATGTCCTTCGACTCTCGCATTAAAGGTACATGAGATAAGTCGATGGAGTAGCTTATCGTCAGGGGTTGCTATTTCAGTGTACCTGTGTCTACTTGATTTGAACGGGCTAGATGAATTTAGCCCTCTAATCCTTCTCCAAAAGGATTGTTCATTAAAACTCACTCCCCCATGATACTCCGAGCTTACCAAATATTGCCTTAATTGTGCGTCAGTAAGCTCGTGAAAAATACCCAAAACTCTACATAACCCAAAACTACTCAAACTTCTTTCATCACCCCCTAGTCGGAATCTAAAGAAAGCTTCCGAGAGTGGATCGCGAACATTATTGAATCGGAAAGTTGAGTAAAATTCTTTACATAGCACGGGAAACACTTGATCGTGTAGACTGAAAATTTGTTCCCATGCGTAGGTCAATCTATTACTATATGGTATAGCTAACAAACGAGTGACATGGTCATGCATACCTGCCTCAATCAAAGGAGCCCAGTCCAAATACCATGTAGCATTAATTGGTCGACGGGTAATTCGAGCAAAAGTTTCCCCGTAATCATCATTGTCCCGAAGATGTTCTAACCAAACTATTGGATTATTTTGAGCGTCCTCTTCTTCGCCAGATGATGATGATGAATGTGGTTAAACCAGTGGTGGTGGTGGAACGTTTCTTGATGTTCTGCCCCTTTTCAGTTGTCCACCCCTGCTAGATTGTCCCTGCAAAACATAATAACACCAAACCAAAGAACATAGAAACCGTTGTGTTAATGTTAGCTAAAAACATAACCGAGTAGCAAGGGGAATTAGTCATGCCATTCAAAGTTCATAAGCATTGTGATTCATATAAGCAAAAGCGTATGTTTAGAATAATTGATCACAGTCAACCAAAGTCAACCTAACATAGCAAATACACTCTCATAAAAATGTGGTTCACAAAATTCACAATTAGGCATCAACTTAGGACTTAAGCATGTTGCGTTCATAGGTCATGACATTTAAACTTGCATTCTAATGATATTCATTACAATCATAGCACTAGTTATCACAATTTAGTTCAAAATGACCATTATAACACCACTACATTATAGCATTCCATACCATCCATCCACTTCAATAGGCTTAAACAAGTGAAAATCAAGCATACATCTTTCAAGAGAGCATTACAATTCAACGCATGCTAAAAATTCAAGAACATTCAATTTATGACCCGGCCAAATTGACATCTACATCATCAATAACAATTAAACACTTCACAAGCTTCATAAACAACACAAAAAATCCAATATCTTGAATTAATTACCCTAATTTCGGATTTAATCATCACAAACCCTAGAATCATGAGCATACCCCTTAAACATGTAATTATTGCAAAATCAATACATAATGGGTAATTAAACAACTAAGGCATGTTAATCTAAACAAGAATCATGCAAATCAAACACCCCACACTTATCTTTCACTAAATTATGCATATAGACATACAAATCAAGTAATCGAGAAAGAAAAGTATGAAAAGAGATTAGCAATGCCCTAGAAAACATGATTCAAGCTTGGAATTGAAGGAAGAATGCACGAATTTGAAGTAAGAAATTAGGGTTTTTGAGAGTTGGTTCGTTTGTGGGATAAGGAATAAGAGAGAAGTGTGTTTTGTGGTTGAAAATTTGGTTAGAATGGTATAAAACGCATTTTTTTTCTGGGTCAGACATCTGGACGGTGTCCAACATTCTGGACGGCGTCCAGTATTGAAGAGCTGGACGGCGTCCAGAAATTTGGACGGCGTCCAGTAAAGAAAAGCTGGACGGCGTCCACAAATCTGGACGGCGTCCAGTTACACTAAAACTTACTGACTTCTTTTTTCGAAAATCCTTTGAATTTGGACGGCGTCCAAGGGATTTTGGACGGCGTCCCAGTGGTCTGGTGGCTCAAAATCTTCATAAAACTCATAAAAATTCTCATTTTCAACACACAAAAGCTCATATCATCATCAAAGATCATTTTATACATTAAAAACAATCAAACCAATCATAAAACACTAGATTCACACTATTTACACGCGTGAACTTTCTTTAACGAGTTGTTCACTCAACTCGTCCCCATTTTGATTTAGGCTTTGTTCTAGAAGTTGAGGCTAACCTCGTCTTCAATTTCCAGGGGACCATCGACATAGTGTTTGACCCGGTGGCCATTCACTTTAAAAATATCGCCCTTCCAGTTCACCACTTCAATTGTACCATAAGGGTACACCCTTGTAGTGACCCGAACTTTTCCATGTTTATATATATTAATTGAGATTGATATTTACATGACTAAATGTTTCCAACGTGTTAAGCAATCAAACTTGTTAAGACTTGATTAAATAAAATAAGTTTCATATAGACAATTGATCACCCAAGTTGACCGGCGATTCACGAACGTTACAAAATTGTAAAAACTACATGGTTGACATGAGATTATGATGAGTAAGTATCTCACTAAGTATATTAACAATGTGTTATATACATAAGAAATGAGATTACTAAGTTAAGAAACTCGAAATGATATATATAACGATTATCGTTATGATAACGTCTACTAAATATATATGTATCATATTAAGATATTGATACACTATATTTAACATGATAAAATGATATTTAAATATATCATTAAGTGTGTTAACAATGAACTACATATGTAAAAACAAGACTACTAACTCAAGAATTACGAAACGAGACTTATATGTAACGATTATCGTTGTAACGATATTTTAATGTATATATCATATTAAGAGATATTCATACATCATAATATCATGATTATATAATAATTTAACATCTCATTTGATATAATAAACATTGAGTTAACAACATTAATTGAGATCGTTAACTTAAAGGTTTCAAAATAACACTTACATGTAACGACTAAAGACTTAACGACTCCATTAGAATGTATATACATGTTGTGTTTTGATATGTATTCTTACACTTTTGAAAGGCTTCAAGACACATATCAAAGTACTTCTACTTAACAAAAATGCTTACAATTACATCCTCGTTCAGTTTCATCAACAATTCTACTCGTATGCACCCGTATTCGTACTCTTACAATACACAGCTTTTAGATGTATGTACTATTGGTATATACACTCTAATGATCAGCTCTTAGCAGCCCATGTGAGTCACCTAACACATGTGGGAACCATCATTTGGCAACTAGCATGAAATATCTCATAAAATTACAAAAATATTAGTAATCATTCATGACTTATTTACATGAAAACAAAATTACATATCCTTTATATCTAATCTATATACCAACGACCAAAAACACCTACAAACACTTTCATTCTTCAATTTTCTTCATCTAATTGATCTCTCTCAAGTTCAATCTTCAAGCTCTAAGTGTTCTTCATAAATTCCATAAGTATAGTTTCATAAAAATCAAGAATACTTCCAAGTTTGCAAGTCTACTTCCAAGCTTTCTAATCCATTCCAAGTAATCATCTAAGATCAAGGAACCTTTGTTATTTACAGTAGGTTATCTTTCTAATTCAAGGTAATATTCATATTCAAACTTTGATTCAGTTTCTACAACTATAACAATCTTATTTCGAGTGAAAATCTTACTTGAACTGTTTTCGTGTCATGATTCTGCTTCAAGAACTTTCAAGCCATCCAAGGATCCTTTGAAGCTAGATCCATTTTTCTCATTTCCAGTAGTTTTATCCAAAAAACTTGAGGTAGTAATGATGTTCATAACATCATTCGATTCATACATATAAAGCTATCTTATTCGAAGGTTTAAACTTGTAATCACTAGAACATAGTTTAGTTAATTCTAAACTTGTTCGCAAACAAAAGTTAATCCTTCTAACTTGACTTTTAAAATCAACTAAACACATGTTCTATATCTATATGATATGCTAACTTAATGATTTAAAACCTGGAAACACGATGAGCACCATAAAATCGGATATACGCCGTCGTAGTGAAACCGGGGGCTATTTTGGTTTGGATAATTAAAGACTATGATAAACTTTGATTTAAAAGTTGTTCTTCTGGGAAAATGATTTTTCATATGAACATGAAACTTTATCCAAAAATCTTGGTTAAACTCAAAGTGAAAGTATGCTTTTCAAAATGGTCATCAAGATGTCGTTCTTTCGACGGAAATGACTACCTCTTTAGTAATTGACATGTAACTTAAATGTCCGACTATAAACCTATACTTTTTATATTTGGATTCTTAAATTAGAGTTCAATGTGAAACCATAGCAATTTGATTCACTCAAAACGGATTTAAAATGAAGAAGTTATGGGTAAAATAAAATTGGATATTTTTGATCTTTTTAGCTAAGGGAAATGTTTAACAAATCTATACAAATCATATCCTAGCTAACTTATATTGTATTATACATGTATTCTAATATATTATGTAATCCTGGGATACCATAGACACATATGCAAATGTTTTGACATATCATATCGACCCATGTATATATATTATTTGGAACAACCATAGACACTCTATATGTAGTAATGTTGGAGTTAGCTATACAGGGTTGAGGTTGATTTCAAAAAATATATATACTTTGAGTTGTGATTTAGCCTGAGATGTGTATACACTGGGTCGTGGATTTATTAAAGATAATATATATCGATTTATTTCTGTACATCTTGAAATGTCCCGTTCATATTGATTATAAACGTTCCATATTAATTGATTTCGTCGCGAGGTTTTGACCTCTATATGAGACGTTTTTCAAAGACTGCATTCATTTTTAAAACAACCATAACCTTTATTTTATCTATAAAGGTTTAAAAAGCATTACTTAGATTATCAAATAATGATAATCTAAAATATACCGTTTACACACGACCATTACATAATGGTTTACAATAAGAATATATTACATCAAAAATAAGCTTCTTGAATGCAGTTTTTACATAATATCATACAAGCATGGACTCCAAATCTTGTTCTTATTTTAGTATGCAACAGCGAAAGCTCTTAATAATCACCTGAGAATAAAAATGCTTAAAACGTCAACAAAAATGTTGGTGAGTTATAGGTTTAACCTATATATTATCAAATCATAATAATAGACCACAAGATTTCATATTTCAATATACATCCCATACATAGAGATAAAAAATCATTCATATGGTGAACACCTGGTAACCGATATTAACAAGATGCATATAAGAATATCCCCTATCATTCTGGGAAATCCTTCGGACATGATAAAAACAACATCGAAGTACTAAAGCATCCGGTACTTTGGATGGGGTTCGTTAGGCCCAATAGATCTATCTTTAGGATTCGCGTCAATTAGTAGATCGGTTTACTAATTCTTAGGTTACCAAGCAAAAGGGGCATATTCAGCTTCGATCATTCACCCATATAATGTAGCGTCATTTACTTGTGTCTATTTTGTAAAACATTTATAAAATTGCATGTATTCTCATCCCAAAATATTAGATTTTAAAAGTGGGACTATAACTCACTTTCACAGATTTTTACTTCGTCAGAAAGTAAGACTTGGCCACGGATCGATTCACGAACCTATACAAATATGTACATATATATCAAAGTATGATCAAAATATAATTACAACCATTTTTATTATGTTTTAAAGATTTGAGTGTATTAAGTCAGCTGTCCTCGTTAATGACCTACAACTAGTTGTCCACAGTTAGATTTACAGAAATAAATCGATATATATTATCTTGAATCAATCCACGACCCAGTGTATACAAGTCTCAGGCTAGATCACAACTCAAAGTATATATATTTTTGGAATCAACCTCAACCATGTATAGCTAACTCCAACATTACTGCATATAGAGTGTCTATGGTTGTTTCAAATAATATATATACATGGGTCGATATGATATGTCAAAACATTTGCATACGTGTCTATGGTATCCCAAGATTACATAATATATTATAATACATGTATAATACAATATAAGTTAGCTAGCATATGATTTGTATAGATTTATTAAACATTTCCCGTAGCTAAAAAGATCAAAAATATCCAATCTTGTTTTACCCATAACTTCTTCATTTTAAATCCGTTTTGAGTGAATCAAATTGATATGGTTTCATATTGAACTCTAATTTAAGAATACAAACAGAAAAAGGATAGGTTTATAGTCGGAAATTTAAGTTACATGTCAATTACTAAAGAGGTAGTCATTTCCGTCGAAAGAACGACATCTTGATGACCATTTTGAAAAACATACTTTCACTTTGAGTTTAATCAAGATTTTTGGATATAGTTTCATGTTCATATGAAAAATCATTTTCCCAGAAGAACAACTTTTAAATCAAAGTTTATCATAGTTTTTAATTATCCAAACCAAAAATAGCCCCCGGTTTCACTACGACGGCGTATATCCGATTTTATGGTGTTCATCGTGTTTCCAGGTTTTAAATCATTAAGTTAGCATATCATATAGATATAGAACATGTGTTTAGTTGATTTTAAAAGTCAAGTTAGAAGGATTAACTTTTGTTTGTGAACAAGTTTAGAATTAACTAAACTATGTTCTAGTGATTTCAAGTTTAATCCTTTGAATAAGGTAGTTTTATATATATGAATCGAATGATGTTATGAACATCATTACTACCTCAGGTTTTGTGGATAAACCTACTGGAAATGAGCAAAATAGATCTAGCTTCAAAGGATCCTTGGATGGCTTGAAAGTTCTTGAAGCAGAATCATGACACGAAAACAAGTTCAAGTAAGATTTCCACTCGAAATAAGATTGTTATAGTTATAGAAATTGAATCAATGTTTGAATATGAGTATTACCTTGTATTAGAAAGATATCTTACTATAAATAAGAAATATTTCTTGAGGTTGGATGATCACTTTACAAGATTGGAAGTAAGCTAGCAAACTTGGAAGTATTCTTGATTTTAAGAAACTAGAACTTATAGAATTTATGAAGAACACTTAGAACTTGAAGATAGAACTTGAGAGAGATCAATTAGATGAAGAAAATTGAAGAATGAAAGTGTTTGTAGGTGTTTTTGGTCGTTGGTATATGGATTAGATATAAAGGATGTGTAATTTTGTTTACATGTAAATAAGTCATGAATGATTACTAATATTTTTGTAATTTTATGAGATATTTCATGCTATTTTCCAAATGATGATTCCCACATGTGTTAGGTGACTCACATGGGCTGCTAAGAGCTAATCATTGGAGTGTATATACCAATAGTACATACATCTAAAAGCTATGTATTGTACGAGTACGAATACGGGTGCATACGAGTAGAATTATTGATGAAACTGAACGAGGATGTAATTGTAAGCATTTTTGTTAAGTAGAAGTATTTTGATAAGTGTCTTGAAGTCTTTCAAAAGTGTATGAATACATATTAAAACACTACATGTATATACATTTTAACTGAGTCGTTAAGTCATCGTTAGTCGTTACATGTAAATGTTGATTTGAAACCTTTAAGTTAACGATTATGTTAAATGCTGTTAACCCAATGTTTATTATATCTAATGAGATGTTAAATTATTACATTATCATGATATTATGATATATTAATATATCTAAGTATTATATATATACAGTTAAATGTTGTTACAACGATAATCGTTACATATATGTCTCATTTCGAAATCATTAAGTTAGTAGTCTTGTTTTTACATATGCAGTTCATTGTTAATATACTTAATGACATGTTTACTTATCATTTATCATGTTAACTATATATATATCCATATATATGTCATCATATAATTTTTACAAGTTTTAACGTTCGTGAATCACCAGTCAACTTGGGTGGTCAATTGTCTATATGAAACCTATTTCAATTAATCAAGTCTTAACAAGTTTGATTGCTTAACATGTTGGAAACACTTAATCATGTAAATAACAATTTAATTTAATATATATATAAACATGGAATAGTTCGGGTCACTACAGTACCTACCAGTTAAATAAATTTCGTCCCGAAATTTTAAGAAGTTGGAGGTGTTGACGTATCTTCTGGAAATAAATGCGGGTATTTCTTCTTCATCTAATCTTCTCGTTCCCAGGTGAACTCGGGTCCTCTACGAGCATTCCATCGAACCTTAACAATTGGTATCTTATTTTGCTTAAGTCTTTTAACCTCACGATCCATTATTTCGATGGGTTCTTCTATGAATTGAAGTTTTTTGTTGATTTGGATTTCATCTAACGGAATAGTGAGATCTTCTTTAGCAAAACATTTCTTCAAATTCGAGACGTGGAAAGTGTTATGTACAGCCGCGAGTTGTTGAGGTAACTCAAGTCGGTAAGCTACTGGTCCGACACGATCAATAATCTTGAATGGTCCAATATACCTTGGATTTAATTTCCCTCGTTTACCAAATCGAATACGCCTTTCCAAGGTGCAACTTTAAGCATGACCATCTCTCCAATTTCAAATTCTATATCTTTTCTTTTAATGTCAGCGTAGCTCTTTTGTCGACTTTGGGCGGTTTTCAACCGTTGTTGAATTTGGATGATCTTCTCGATAGTTTCTTGTATTATCTCCGGACCCGTAATCTGTCTATCCCCCACTTCACTTCAACAATTCGGAGACCTGCACTTTCTACCATAAAGTGCTTCAAACGGCGCCATCTCAATGCTTGAATGATAGCTGTTGTTGTAGGAAAATTCTGCTAACGGTAGATGTCGATTCCAACTGTTTCCGAAATCAATAACACATGCTCGTAGCATGTCTTCAAGCGTTTGTATCTTCCTTTCACTCTGCCCATCAGTTTGTGGATGATAAGCAGTACTCATGTCTAGACGAGTTCCTAATGCTTGCTGTAATGTCTGCCAAAATCTTGAAATAAATCTGCCATCCCTATCAGAGATAATAGAGATTGATATTCCATGTCTGGAGACGACTTCCTTCAAATACAGTCGTGCTAACTTCTCCATCTTGTCATCTTCTCTTTTTGGCAGGAAGTGTGCTGATTTGGTGAGTCGATCAATTATTACCCAAATAGTATCAAAACCACTTGCAGTCCTTGGCAATTTAGTGATGAAATCCATGGTAATGTTTTCCCATTTCCATTCCGGGATTTCGGGTTGTTGAAGTAGACCTGATGGTTTCTGATGCTCCGCTTTGACCTTAGAACACGTCAAACATTCTCCTACGTATTTAGCAACATCGGCTTTCATACCTGACCACCAAAAATGTTTCTTGAGATCCTTGTACATCTTCCCCGTTCCAGGATGTATTGAGTATCTGGTTTTATGAGCTTCTCTAAGTACCATTTCTCTCATATCTCCAAATTTTGGTACCTAAATCCTTTCAGCCCTATACCGGGTTCCGTCTTCCCGAATATTAAGATGCTTCTCCGATCCTTTGGGTATTTCATCCTTAAAATTTCCCTCTTTTAAAACTCCTTGTTGCGCCTCCTTTATTTGAGTAGTAAGGTTAGTGTGAATCATTATATTCATAGATTTTACTCGAATGGGTTCTCTGTCCTTCCTGCTCAAGGCGTCGGCTACCACATATGCCTTCCCCGGGTGGTAACGAATCTCAAAGTCGTAATCATTCAACAATTCAATCCACCTACGCTGCCTCATATTCAGTTGTTTCTGATTAAATATGTGTTGAAGACTTTTGTGGTCGGTATATATAATACTTTTGACCCCATATAAGTAGTGCCTCCAAGTCTTTAATGCAAAACCAACCGCGCCTAATTCCAAATCATGCGCCGTATAATTTTGTTCGTGAATCTTCAATTGTCTAGACGCATAAGCAATCACCTTCGTTCGTTGCATTAATACACAACCGAGACCTTGCTTTGATGCGTCACAATAAATAACAAAATCATCATTACCTTCAGGCAATGACAATATAGGTGCCGTAGTTAGCTTTTTCTTCAATAACTGAATCGCTTTCTCTTGTTCATCCTTCCATTCAAATTTCTTCCCTTTATGCGTTAATGCAGTCAAGGGTTTTGCTATTCTAGAAAAGTCTTGGATGAACCTTCTGTAGTAACCAGCTAGTCCTAAAAACTGGCGTATGTGTTTCGGAGTTTTCGGGATTTCCCATTTTTCAACAGTTTCTATCTTTGCCAGATCCACCTTAATACCTTCTTTGTTCACTATGTGACCGAGGAATTGAACTTCTTCCAACCAAAATGCACACTTTGAAAACTTAGCGTACAATTCTTCCTTCCTCAATACTTCTAACACCTTTCTCAAATGTTCACCGTGTTCTTGGTCATTCTTTGAGTAAATAAGTATGTCATCAATGAAAACAATGAAAAACTTGTCAAGGTATGGACCACACACTCGGTTCATAAGGTCCATGTACACAGCTGGTGCATTAGTTAAACCAAACGGCATGACCATAAACTCGTAATGACCGTAACGTGTTCTAAAAGCAGTCTTTGGAATATCATCTTCTTTCACTCGCATTTGATGATACCCGGAACGTAAGTCAATCTTTGAATAAACAGACGAGCCTTGTAGTTGATCAAATAAGTCGTCGATTCTCGGTAGTGGGTAGCGGTTCTTGATGGTAAGTTTGTTCAACTATCGGTAGTCGATACACAACCTGAATGTACCATCTTTCCTCTTGACAAACAAAACAGGAGCTCCCCACGGTGATGTGCTTGGTCGAATGAAACCACGCTCTAAAAGTTCTTGTAATTGGCTTTGCAGTTCTTTCATCTCGCTGGGTCTGAGTCTGTAAGGAGCACGAGCTATTGGTGCAGCTCCTGGTACAAGATCTATTTGAAATTCAACGTATCGATGTGGGGGTAATCCCGGTAATTCTTTCGGAAATACATCGAGAAATTCTTTTGCGACGGGAACATCATTGATGCTCTTTTCTTCATTTTGTACTTTCTCGACGTGTGCTAGAATAGCATAGCAACCTTTTCTTATTAGTTTTTGTGCCTTCAAATTACTAATAAGATGTAGCTTCGTGTTGCCCTTTTCTCCGTACACCATTAAGGGTTTTCCTTTTTCTCGTATAATGCGAATTGCATTTTTGTAACAAACGATCTCTGCTTTCACTTCTTTCAACCAGTCCATACCGATTATCACATCAAAACTCCCTAACTCTACTGGTATCAAGTCAATCTTAAATGTTTCGCTAACCAGTTTAATTTCTCGATTCCGACATATATTATCTGCTGAAATTAATTTACCATTTGCTAATTCGAGTAAAAATTTACTATCCAAAGGCGTCAATGGACAACTTAATTTAGCACAAAAATCTCTACTCATATAGCTTTTATCCGCACCCGAATCAAATAAAACGTAAGCAGATTTATTGTCAATAATAAACGTACCCGTAAGAAGCTCCGGTTCTTCCTGTGCCTCTGCCGCATTAATATTGAAAACTCTTCCACAGCCTTGTCCATTCGTGTTCTCCTGGTTCGGGCAATTTCTAATAATGTGGCCCGGTTTTCCACATTTATAACAAACTACATTGGCATAACTTGCTCCGACACTACTTGCTCCACCATTACTCGTTCCGACACCATTTGTTCCTTTCGTTCTGTTAACCTCTGGTCCGTAGACCTCACACTTCGCCGCGCTATAACCATTTCTTTTACACTTGTTGCAAAATTTGGTGCAGAACCCCGAGTGATACTTTTCACACCTTTGGCATAGCTGCTTCTGATTGTTGTTGTTGTTGTTGTTGCGGTTATTATTATTGTTGGGATGATTGTTGTAGTTGTTGTTGTTGTTGTTGTTGTTGTTGTTGTTGTTGTTGTTGTTGAGCCGTTTGTTGTAGTTGCGATTGATGTTGCAATTGTTGGGATAGTTGTTGCGATTATTGTTGTAATTGCTGTTGTTGTTGTATTGGTGATTCTTATCACCGTTTTTCTCCCACTTTCTTTTGACTTGCTTCACATTGGCCTTTTCAGCAGTCTGTTCTTTAATTCTTTCTTCAATCTGGTTCACTAGTTTGTGAGCCATTCTACATGCCTGTTGTATAGAGGCGGGCTCGTGTGAACTTATATCTTCTTAGATTCTGTCCGGTAATCCTTTAACAAACGCGTCGATCTTCTCTTCCTCATCTTCGAACGCTCCCGGACACAATAGGCATAATTCTGTGAATCGTCTTTCGTACGTGGTAATATCAAATCTTTGGGTTCGTAACCCTCTAAGTTCTGTCTTGAGCTTATTGACCTCGGTTCTGGGACGGTACTTCTCGTTCATCAAGTGCTTGAATGCTGACCACGGTAGTGTGTAAGCATCATCTTGTCCCACTTGCTCTAGATAGGTATTCCACCATGTTAACGCAGAACCTGTGAAGGTATGCGTAGCGTACTTCACTTTGTCCTCTTCATTACACTTACTTATGGCAAACACCGATTCGACCTTTTCGGTCCACCGTTTCAATCCGATCGGTCCTTCGGTTCCATTAAATTCCAAAGGTTTGCAGGCAGTGAATTCTTTGTAGGTGCATCCTACATGATTTCCTGTACTGCTAGATCCAAGGTTATTGTTGGTATGTAGCGCAGCCTGTACTGCGGCTATGTTTGAAGCAAGAAAGGCACGGAATTCCTCTTCGCTCATATTCAAGGTGTGTCGAGTAGTCGGTGCCATTTCTTTCAAAATAGTCAAATGAAACGAGTTAATCATATAGAATATCAAGAGTAGTCAATAGTATTTCGTAGCGTAATATGAACTTATTTATAAAAGCTCTTTCTTCATATTAGCGTTTTATACTCTTTAATTCGGGTAGTACCTACCCGTTAAGTTCATACTTAGTAGCTAACATACCATTTCAACTACTACAATTCTATATGAAAAACTAATCACAAAAACAAAAAATAAAAAATATATCATATTCAAGCCTTTATACAATAACTTGCAAACTTACAATACCGCTATTTTACATATAGCATGAAATATAGCACATAAAACTTTGATACAAAGTAGTTGCTAAGATAATTCTAGTTAATAAATAAGGCGTTCAGCAAAGGCAATAAAGACACGTAATTCATACGTCCAAAAACAAGTCATGCATTCTGGTTTTACTAATACCACTTCCCATCCTTGGTTTTGTGGAACATAACCATTGTGACCGATAGTAAGACAATGTGTTGTAACGTCGTCAAAAGGATGAAGGTTACGTAATGACCAACAGTCTCGTAATAACCTAAAAACCTCATTTCTTACCCCAATTACCGACTCCGTCACTTGTGGGAACGTTTTGTTTAATAGTTGTAGCCTGATGTTCTTGTTCTCACTTTGGTGAGAAGCGAACATTACTAACCCGTAAGCATAACATGCTTCTTTATGTTGCATGTTAGCCGCTTTTTCTAAATCACGAAGTACTATATTCGGATATATTGAGTCAAAATAATTTCTTAACCCGTTGCGTAAAATAGCATTTGGGTTCCCCGCAATATATGCGTCAAAGTAAACACATCGTAACTTATGGATTTCCCAATGTGATATTCCCCATCTTTCGAACGAAAGCCTTTTATAAACCAAGGCATTCTTGGAACGTTCTTCGAATGTCTTACAAACTGATCTCGCCTTAAATAGTTGTGCCGAGGAATTCTGACCGACTCTAGACAAGATTTCATCAATCATGTCTCCGGGTAGGTCTCTTAAAATATTGGGTTGTCTATCCATTTTGTGTTTTTATACTGTAAAATAGACAAGAGTTAGATTCATAAAAAAATACTTATTAATACAAGCAATTTTTACATATATCATAAAGCATAAGCACACTATATTACATATATTACACCACACGAATACAACTATCTTATTCCGACTCGCTCGTTTCTTCTTCTTCGGTTTTGGTTTGTTTTGCCAAGTTTCTAGGGATATATTGAAATGTCCCGTTCTTATTGATTAAAAACGTTCCATATTAATTGATTTCGTTGCGAGGTTTTGACCTCTATATGAGACGTTTTTCAAAGACTGCATTCATTTTAAGACAAACCATAACCTTTATTTCATCAATAAAGGTTTAAAAAGCTTTACGTAGATTATCAACTAATGATAATCTAAAATATCCTGTTTACACACGACCATTACATAATGGTTTACAATACAAATATGTTACAACAAAATAAGTTTCTTGAATGCAGTTTTTACACACTATCATACAAGCATGGACTCCAAATCTCGTCCTTATTTAAGTATGCGACAGCGGAAGCTCTTAATAATCACCTGAGAATAAACATGCTTAAAACGTCAACAAAAATGTTGGTGAGTTATAGGTTTAACCTATATATATCAAATCATAATAATAGACCACAAGATTTCATATTTCAATACACATCCCATACATAGAGATAAAAATCATTCATATGGTGAACACCTGGTAACCGACATTAACAAGATGCATATTTAAGAATATCCCCATCATTCCGGGACACCCTTCGGATATGATATAAATTTCGAAGTACTAAAGTATCCGGTACTTTGGATGGGGTTTGTTAGGCCCAATAGATCTATCTTTAGGATTCGCGTCAATTAGGGTGTCTGTTCCCTAATTCTTAGATTACCAGACTTAATAAAAAAAGGGCATATTCGATTTCGATAATTCAACCATAGAATGTAGTTTCACGTACTTGTGTCTATTTTGTAAATCATTTATAAAACCTGCATGTATTCTCATCCCAAAAATATTAGATTTTAAAAGTGGGACTATAACTCACTTTCACAGATTTTTACTTCGTCGGGAAGTAAGACTTGGCCACTGGTTGATTCACGAACCTATAACAATATATACATATATATCAAAGTATGTTCAAAATATATTTACAACACTTTTAATATATTTTGATGTTTTAAGTTTATTAAGTCAGCTGTCCTCGTTAGTAACCTACAACTAGTTGTCCACAGTTAGATGTACAGAAATAAATCGATAAATATTATCTTGAATCAATCCACGACCCAGTGTATACGTATCTCAGTATTGATCACAACTCAAACTATATATATTTTGGAATCAACCTCAACCCTGTATAGCTAACTCCAACGTTCACATATAGAGTGTCTATGGTTGTTCCGAAATATATATAGATGTGTCGACATGATAGGTCGAAACATTGTAAACGTGTCTATGGTATCTTAAGATTACATAATATACAATACAAGTTGATTAAGTTATGGTTGGAATAGATTTGTTACCAATTTTCACGTAGCTAAAATGAGAAAAATTATCCAACCTTGTTTTACCCATAACTTCTTCATTTTAAATCCGTTTTGAGTGAATCAAATTACTATGGTTTCATATTGAACTCTATTTTATGAATCTAAACAGAAAAAGTATAGGTTTATAGTCGGAAAAATAAGTTACAATTCGTTTTTGTAAAGGTAGTCATTTCAGTCGAAAGAACGACGTCTAGATGACCATTTTAGAAAACATACTTCCACTTTGAGTTTAACCATAATTTTTGGATATAGTTTCATGTTCATAATAAAAATCATTTTCTCAGAATAACAACTTTTAAATCAAATTTATCATAGTTTTTAATTAACTAACCCAAAACAGCCCGCGGTGTTACTACGACGGCGTAAATCCGGTTTTACGGTATTTTTCGTGTTTCCAGGTTTTAAATCATTAAGTTAGCATATCATGTAGATATAGAACATGTGTTTAGTTGATTTTAAAAGTCAAGTTAGAAGGATTAACTTTTGTTTGCGAACAAGTTTAGAATTAACTAAACTATGTTCTAGTGATTACAAGTTTAAACCTTCGAATAAGATAGCTTTATATGTATGAATCGAATGATGTTATGAACATCATTACTACCTTAAGTTCCTTGGATAAACCTACTGGAAAATAGAAAAATGGATCTAGCTTCAACGGATCCTTGGATGGCTCGAAGTTCTTGAAGCAGAATCATGACACGAAAACAAGTTCAAGTAAGATCATCACTTGAAATAAGATTGTTATAGTTATAGAAATTGAACCAAAGTTTGAATATGATTATTACCTTGTATTAGAATGATAACCTACTGTAATAAACAAAGATTTCTTGAGGTTGGATGATCACCTTACAAGATTGGAAGTGAGCTAGCAAACTTGAAAGTATTCTTGATTTTATGTAACTAGAACTTGTAAAATATATGAAGAACACTTAGAACTTGAAGATAGAACTTGAGAGAGATCAATTAGATGAATTAAATTGAAGAACGAAAGTGTTTGTAGGTGTTTTTGGTCGTTGGTGTATGGATTAGATATATAGGATATGTAATTTTGTTTTCATGTAAATAAGTCATGAATGATTACTCATATTTTTGTAATTTTATGAGATATTTCATGCTAGTTGCCAAATGATGGTTCCCACATGTGTTAGGTGACTCACATGGGCTGCTAAGAGCTGATCATTGGAGTGTATATACCAATAGTACATACATCTAAAAGCTGTGTATTGTACGAGTACGAATACGGGTGCATACGAGTAGAATTGTTGATGAAACTGAACGAGGATGTAATTGTAAGCATTTTTGTTAAGTAGAAGTATTTTGATAAGTGTCTTGAAGTCTTTCAAAAGTGTATGAATACATATTAAAACACTACATGTATATACATTTTAACTGAGTCGTTAAGTCATCGTTAGTTGTTACATGTAAATGTTGTTTTGAAACCTTTAGGTTAACGATCTTGTTGAATGTTGTTAACCCATTGTTTATTATAACAAATGAGATGTTAAATTATTATATTATCATGATATTATGATATATAATATATCTTAGTATGATGTATATACAGTTAAATGTCGTTACAACGATAATCGTTACATATATGTCTCGTTTCGAAATCATTAAGTTAGTAGTCTTATTTTTACATATGTATTTCATTGTTAATACACTTAATAATATATTTACTTATCATTTAACATAATTAACCAAGTGTATCAATATCTTAATATGATTCATATGTACCTAGTAAGACGTTGTTATAACGATAATTGTTATATATATCGTTTTCGAGTTTCTTAAATTAATAGTCTCATTTTTATGTATATAACTCATTGTTAAAATACCTAATGAGATACATACTTATAATAAAAACATGTTAACTATATATATAACCATATATATGTCATCGTATAGTTTTTACAAGTTTTAACGTTCGTGAATCACCGGTCAACTTGGGTGGTCAATTGTCTATATGAAACATATTTCAATTAATCAAGTCTTAACAAGTTTGATTGCTTAACATGTTGGAAACATTTAATCATGTAAATATCAATCTCAATGTATATATATAAACATGGAAAATTTCGGGTCACTACAGTACCTACCCGTTAAATAAATTTCGTCCCGAAATTTTAAGCTGTTGAAGGTGTTGACGAATCTTCTGGAAATAGATGCGGGTATTTCTTCTTCATCTGATCTTCACGCTCCCAGGTGAACTCGGGTCCTCTACGAGTATTCCATCGAACCTTAACAATTGGTATCTTGTTTTGCTTAAGTCTTTTAACCTCACGATCCATTATTTCGACGGTTCTTCGATGAATTGAAGTTTTTCGTTGATTTGGATTTCATCTAACAGAATAGTGAGATTTTCTTTAGCAAAACATTTCTTCAAATTCGAGACGTGGAAAGTGTTATGTACAGCCGCGAGTTGTTGAGGTAAATCAAGTCGGTAAGCTACTGGTCCGACACGATCAATAATCTTGAATGGTCCAATATACGTTGGATTTAATTTCCCTCGTTTACCAAATCGAACAACGCCTTTCCAAGGTGCAACTTTAAGCATGACCATCTCTCCAATTTCAAATTCTATATCTTTTCTTTTAATGTCAGCGTAGCTCTTTTGTCGACTTTGGGCGGTTTTCAACCGTTGTTGAATTTGGATGATCTTCTCGGTAGTTTCTTGTATAATCTCTGGACCCGTAATCTGTCTATCCCCCACTTCACTCCAACAAATCGGAGACATGCACTTTCTACCATAAAGTGCTTCAAACGGCGCCATCTCAATGCTTGAATGGTAGCTGTTGTTGTAGGAAAATTCTGCTAACGGTAGATGTTGATCCCAACTGTTTCCGAAATCAATAACACATGCTCGTAGCATGTCTTCAAGCGTTTGTATCGTCCTTTCGCTCTGCCCATCAGTTTGTGGATGATAGGCAGTACTCATGTCTAGACGAGTTCCTAATGCTTGCTGTAATGTCTGCCAGAATCTTGAAATAAATCTTCCATCCCTATCAGAGATAATAGAGATTGGTATTCCATGTCTGGAGACGACTTCCTTCAAATACAGTCGTGCTAACTTCTCCATCTTGTCATCTTCTCTTATTGGCAGGAAGTGTGCTGATTTGGTGAGACGATCAACTATTACCCAAATAGTATCAAAACCACTTGCAGTCCTTGGCAATTTAGTGATGAAATCCATGGTAATGTTTTCCCATTTCCATTCAGGGATTTCGGGTTGTTGAAGTAGACCTGATGGTTTCTGATGCTCAGCTTTGACCTTAGAACACGTCAAACATTCTCCTACGTATTTAGCGACATCGACTTTCATACCCGGCCACCAAAAATGTTTCTTGAGATCCTTGTACATCTTCCCCGTTCCAGGATGTATTGAGTATCTGGTTTTATGAGCTTCTCTAAGTACCATTTCTCTCATATTTCCAAATTTTGGTACCCAAATCCTTTCAGCCCTATACCGGGTTCCGTCTTCCTGAATATTAAGATGCTTCTCCGATCCTTTGGGTATTTCATCCTTTAAATTTCCCTCTTTTAAAACTCCTTGTTGCGCCTCCTTTATTTGAGTAGTAAGGTTATTATGAATCATTATATTCATAGATTTTACTCGAATGGGTTCTCTGTCCTTCCTGCTCAAGGCATCGGCTACCACATTTGCCTTCCCCGGGTGGTAACGAATCTCAAAGTCGTAATCATTCAATAATTCAATCCACCTACGCAGCCTCATATTCAGTTGTTTCTGATTAAATATGTGTTGAAGACTTTTGTGGTCGGTATATATAATACTTTTGACCCCATATAAGTAGTGCCTCCAAGTCTTTAATGCAAAAACAACCGCTCCTAATTCCAAATCATGCGTCGTATAATTTTGTTCGTGAATCTTCAATTGTCTAGACGCATAAGCAATCACCTTCGTTCTTTGCATTAATACACAACCGAGACCTTTCTTTGATGCGTCACAATAAATCACAAAATCATCATTCCCTTCAGGCAATGACAATATAGGTGCCGTAGTTAGCTTTTTCTTCAATAACTGAAACGCTTTCTCTTGTTCATCATTCCATTCAAATTTCTTCCCTTTATGCGTTAATGCAGTCAAGGGTTTTGCTATTCTGGAAAAGTCTTGGATGAACCTTCTGTAGTAACCAGCTAGTCCTAAAAACTGGCGTATGTGTTTCGGAGTTTTCGGGGTTTCCCACTTTTCAACAGTTTCTATCTTTGTCGGATCCACCTTAATACCTTCTTTGTTCACTATGTGACCGAGGAATTGAACTTCTTCCAACCAAAATGCACACTTTGAAAACTTAGCGTACAATTCTTCCTTCCTCAATACTTCTAACACCTTTCTCAAATGTTCACCGTGTTCTTGGTCATTCTTTGAGTAAATAAGTATGTCATCAATGAAAACAATGACAAACTTGTCAAGGTATGGTCCACACACACAGTTCATAAGGTCCATGAACACAGCTGGTGCATTAGTTAAACCAAACGGCATGACCATAAACTCGTAATGACCGTAACGTGTTCTGAAAGCAGTCTTTGGAATATCATCTTCTTTCACCCGCATTTGATGATACCCGAAACGTAAGTCAATCTTTGAATAAACAGACGAGCCTTGTAGTTGATCAAATAAGTCGTCGATTCTCGGTAGTGGGTAGCGGTTCTTGATGGTAAGTTTGTTCAACTCTCGGTAGTCGATACACAACCTGAATGTACCATCTTTCTTCTTGACAAACAAAACAGGAGCTCCCCACGGTGATGTGCTTGGTCGAATGAAACCACGCTCTAAAAGTTCTTGTAATTGGCTTTGCAGTTCTTTCATCTCGCTGGGTGCGAGTCTGTAAGGAGCACGAGCTATTGGTGCAGCTCCTGGTACAAGATCTATTTGAAATTCAACAGATCGATGTGGGGGTAATCCTGGTAATTCTTTCAGAAATACATCGGGAAATTCTTTTGCAATGGGAACATCATTGATGCTCTTTTCTTCAGTTTGTACTTTCTCGACGTGTGCTAGAACAGTATAGCAACCTTTTCTTATTAGTTTTTGTGCCTTCAAATTACTAATAAGATGTAGCTTCGTGTTGCCCTTTTCTCCGTACACCATTAAGGGTTTTCCTTTTTCTCGTATAATGCGAATTGCATTTTTGTAACAGACGATCTTTGCTTTCACTTCTTTTAACCAGTCCATACCGATTATCACATCAAAACTCCCTAACTCTACTGGTATCAAATCAATCTTAAATGTTTCGCTAACCAGTTTAATTTCTCGATTCCGACATATATTATCTGCTGAAATTAATTTACCATTTGCTAATTCGAGTAAAAATTTACTATCCAAAGGCGTCAATGGACAACTTAATTTAGCACAAAAATCTCTACTCATATAGCTTCTATCCGCACCCGAATCAAATAAAACGTAAGCAGATTTATTGTCAATAAGAAATGTACCCGTAACAAGCTCCGGGTCTTCCTGTGCCTCTGCCGCATTAATATTGAAAACTCTTCCGCGGCCTTGTCCATTCTTGTTCTCCTGGTTCGGGCAATTTCTAATAATGTGGCCCGGTTTTCCATATTTATAACAAACTACATTGGCATAACTTGCTCCGACACTACTTGCTCCGCCATTACTCGTTCCGACACCATTTGTTTCTTTCGTTCTGTTAACCCCTAGTCCGTAGACCTCACACTTTGCCGCGCTATGACCATTTCTTTTACACTTATTGCAAAATTTGGTGCAGAACCCCGAGTGATACTTTTCACACCTTTGGCATAGCTGCTTCTGATTGTTGTTGTTGTTGTTGTTGTTGTTGTTGCGATTGTTATTGTTGTTGGGACGATTGTTGTAGTTGCTGTTGTTGTTGTTGTTGTTGTTGTTGTTGTTGTTGGGCCGTTTGTTGTAGTTACAATTGATGTTGCGATTGTTGGGATAATTGTTGCGATTATTGTTGTAATTACTGTTGTTGTTGTATTGGTGATTCTTATCACCGTTTTCCTCCCACTTTCTTTTGACTTGCTTCACATTGGCCTCTTCAGCAGTCTGTTCTTTAATTCTTTCTTCAATCTGGTTCACTAGTTTGTGAGCCATTCTACATGCCTGTTGTATGGAGGCGGGCTCGTGTGAACTTATATCTTCTTGGATTCTTTCTGGTAATCCTTTCACAAACACGTCGATCTTCTCTTCCTCATCTTCGAATGCTCCCGGACACAATAGGCACAATTCTGTGAATCGTCTTTCATACATGGTAATATCAAATCCTTGGGTTCGTAACCCTCTAAGTTCTGTCTTGAGCTTATTGACCTCGGTTCTGGGACGGTACTTCTCGTTCATCAAGTGCTTGAATGCTGACCACGGTAGTGCGTACGCATCGTCTTGTCCCACTTGCTCTAGATAGGTATTCCACCATGTTAACGCAGAACCTGTGAAGGTATGCGTAGCGTACTTCACTTTGTCCTCTTCAGTACACTTACTTATGGCAAACACCGATTCGACCTTCTCGGTCCACCGTTTCAATCCGATCGGTCCTTCGGTTCCATCAAATTCCAAAGGTTTGCAGGCAGTGAATTCTTTATAGGTGCATCCTACACGATTTCCTGTACTGCTAGATCCAAGGTTATTGTTGGTATGTAGCGCAGCCTGTACTGCGGCTATGTTTGAAGCTAGAAAAGTACGGAATTCCTCTTCATTCATATTCACGGTGTGTCGAGTAGTCGGTGCCATTTCCTTCAAAATAGTCAAATGGAACAAGTTAATCATACAGAATATTAAGAGTAGTTAATAGTATTTCGTAGCATAATATGAACTCATTTATAAAAGCTTTTTCTTCATATTAGCGTTTTATAAGTTTAAATTCGGGTAGTACCTACCCGTTAAGTTCATACTTAGTAGCTAATATACAATTCAACTACTACAATTCTATATGAAAAACTGATTATAATAATATTTCGCGTTCAAACTTTTATACAATATTTTACAAACTTACAATACCGCTTATTTTACATAAAGCATGAAATATAGCACACAATAACTTTGATACAAGATAGTTGTGAAGATAATTCTAGCTAGTACACAAGTCGTTCAGCAAAGGCAATAAAGACACGTAATTCATACGTCCAGAAACAAGTCATGCATTCTGGTTTTACTAGGATTACTTCCCATCCTTGGTCTTGTGGAACATAACCGTTATGGCCGTTGATAAGACAGCGTGTTGTAACGTCGTCAAAGGGACGAGGGTTACGTAATGTCCAACAGTCCCGTAACAATCTAAAAACCTCATTTCTTACCCCAATTACCGACTCCGTCACTTGTGGAAACGTTTTGTTTAATAGTTGTAGCCCGATGTTCTTGTTCTCACTTTGGTGAGAAGCGAACATTACTAATCCGTAAGTATAACATGCTTCTTTATGTTGCATGTTAGCCGCTTTTTCTAAATCACGAAGTCCAATATTCGGATATATTGAGTCAAAATAATTTCTTAACCCGTTGCGTAAAATAGCATTTGGGTTCCCCGCAATATATGCGTCAAAGTAAACACATCGTAACTTATGGGTTTCCCAATGTGATATCCCCCATCTTTCAAACGAAAGTCTCTTATAAACCAAGACATTCTTGGAACGTTCTTCGAATGTCTTACAAACTGATCTCGCCTTAAATAGTTGTGCCGAGGAATTCTGACCGACTCTAGACAAGATTTCATCAATCATGTCTCCGGGTAGGTCTCTTAAAATATTGGGTTGTCTATCCATTTTGTGTTTTTATACTGTAAAATAGACAAGAGTTAGATTCATAAAAAAAAAATACTTATTAATACAAGCAATTTTTACAGATATCATAAAGCATAAGCACACTATATTACATATATTACACCACACGAATACAACTATCTTATTCCGACTCGCTCGTTTCTTCTTGTTCGGTTTTGGTTCGTTTTGCCAAGTTTCTAGGGATATATGATGTTCCCCTAATACGAGCCGTCGTTGTCCACATTGGTTTAGAAAAACCTGGTGGTTTAGAGGTTCCCGGGTCATTGTTACAACTTAAGGACTTCGGGGGTTGACGATACATATAAAGTTCATCGGGGTTGGAATTAGATTTCTCTATTTTTATGCCCTTTCCCTTATTATTTTCTTTTGCCTTTTTAAATTCAGTTGGGGTAATTTCTATAACATCATCGGAATTCTCGTCGGAATCCGATTCATCGGAGAATTGGTAATCCTCCCAATATTTTGCTTCCTTGGCGGAAACACCATTGACCATAATTAACCTTGGTCGGTTGGTTGAGGATTCTCTTTTACTTAACCGTTTTATTATTTCCCCCACCGGTTCTATTTCTTCTTCCGGTTCCGATTCTTCTTCCGGTTCCGATTCTTCTTCCGGTTCCGATTCTTCTTCCGGTTCCTCTTCGGGAACTTGTGAATCAGTCCACGAATCATTCCAATTTACATTTGACTCTTCATTATTATTAGGTGAGTCAATGGGACTTGTTCTAGAGGTAGACATCTATCACATAATATCAAACACGTTAAGAGATTAATATATCACATAATATTCATATGTTAAAAATATATAGTTTCCAACAAAAATGTTAAGCAATCATTTTTAAAGAAAACACGGCCGAAGTCCAGACTCACTAATGCATCCTAACAAACTCGATAAGACACACTAATGCAAATTTTCTGGTTCTCTAAGACCAACGCTCGGATACCAACTGAAATGTCCCGTTCTTATTGATTAAAAACGTTCCATATTAATTGATTTCGTTGCGAGGTTTTGACCTCTATATGAGACGTTTTTCAAAGACTGCATTCATTTTAAGACAAACCATAACCTTTATTTCATCAATAAAGGTTTAAAAAGCTTTACGTAGATTATCAACTAATGATAATCTAAAATATCCTGTTTACACACGACCATTACATAATGGTTTACAATACAAATATGTTACAACAAAATAAGTTTCTTGAATGCAGTTTTTACACAATATCATACAAGCATGGACTCCAAATGAAATGTCCCGTTCTTATTGATTAAAAACGTTCCATATTAATTGATTTCGTTGCGAGGTTTTGACCTCTATATGAGACGTTTTTCAAAGACTGCATTCATTTTAAAACAAACCATAACCTTTATTTCATCAATAAAGGTTTAAAAAGCTTTACGTAGATTATCAAATTATGATAATCTAAAATATCCTGTTTACACACGACCATTACATAATGGTTTACAATACAAATATGTTACCACAAAATAAGTTTCTTGAATGCAGTTTTTACACAATATCATACAAGCATGGACTCCAAATCTCGTCCTTATTTAAGTATGTGACAGCGGAAGCTCTTAATAATCACCTGAGAATAAACATGCTTGAAACGTCAACAAAAATGTTGGTGAGTTATAGGTTTAACCTATATATATCAAATCATAATAATAGACCACAAGATTTCATATTTCAATACACATCCCATACATAGAGATAAAAATCATTCATATGGTGAACACCTGGTAACCGACATTAACAAGATGCATATATAAGAATATCCCCATCATTCCGGGACACCCTTCGGATATGATATAAATTTCGAAGTACTAAAGCATCCGGTACTTTGGATGGGGTTTGTTAGGCCCAATAGATCTATCTTTAGGATTCGCGTCAATTAGGGTGTCTGTTCCCTAATTCTTAGATTACCAGACTTAATAAAAAGGGGCATATTCGATTTCGATAATTCAACCATTGAATGTAGTTTCACGTACTTGTGTCTATTTTGTAAATCATTTATAAAACCTGCATGTATTCTCATCTCAAAAATATTAGATTTTAAAAGTGGGACTATAACTCACTTTCACAGATTTTTACTTCGTCGGGAAGTAAGACTTGGCCACTGGTTGATTCACGAACCTATAACAATATATACATATATATCAAAGTATGTTCAAAATATATTTACAACACTTTTAATATATTTTGATGTTTTAAGTTTATTAAGTCAGCTGTCCTCGTTAGTAACCTACAACTAGTTGTCCACAGTTAGATGTACAGAAATAAATCGATAAATATTATCTTGAATCAATCCACGACCCAGTGTATACGTATCTCAGTATTGATCACAACTCAAACTATATATATTTTGGAATCAACCTCAACCCTGTATAGCTAACTCCAACATTCACATATAGAGTGTCTATGGTTGTTTCGAAATATATATAGATGTGTCGACATGATAGGTCGAAACATTGTATACGTGTCTATGGTATCTCAAGATTACATAATATACAATACAAGTTGATTAAGTTATGGTTGGAATAGATTTGTTACCAATTTTCACGTAGCTAAAATGAGAAAAATTATCCAATCTTGTTTTACCCATAACTTCTTCATTTTAAATCCGTTTTGAGTGAATCAAATTGCTATGGTTTCATATTGAACTCTATTTTATGAATCTAAATAGAAAAAGTATAGGTTTATAGTCGGAAAAATAAGTTACAAGTCGTTTTTGTAAAGGTAGTCATTTCAGTCGAAAGAACGACGTCTAGATGACCATTTTAGAAAACATACTTCCACTTTGAGTTTAACCATAATTTTTGGATATAGTTTCATGTTAATAATAAAAATCATTTTCTCAGAATAACAACTTTTAAATCAAAGTTTATCATAGTTTTTAATTAACTAACCCAAAACAGCCCGCGGTGTTACTACGACGGCGTAAATCCGGTTTTACGGTGTTTTTCATGTTTCCAGGTTTTAAATCATTAAGTTAGCATATCATATAGATATAGAACATGTGTTTAGTTGATTTTAAAAGTCAAGTTAGAAGGATTAACTTTTATTTGCGAACAAGTTTAGAATTAACTAAACTATGTTCTAGTGATTACAAGTTTAAACCTTCGAATAAGATAGCTTTATATGTATGAATCGAATGATGTTATGAACATCATTACTACCTTAAGTTCCTTGGATAAACCTACTAGAAAAGTGAAAAATGGATCTAGCTTCAATGGATCCTTGGATGGCTCGAAGTTCTTGAAGCAGAATCATGACACGAAAACAAGTTCAAGTAAGATCATCACTTGAAATAAGATTGTAATAGTTATAGAAATTGAACCAAAGTTTGAATATGATTATTACCTTGTATTAGAATGGTAACCTACTGTAAGAAACAAAGATTTCTTGTGGTTGGATGATCACCTTACAAGATTGGAAGTGAGCTAGCAAACTTGAAAGTATTCTTGATTTTATGTAACTAGAACTTGTAGAATATATGAAGAACACTTAGAACTTGAAGATAGAACTTGAGAGAGATCAATTAGATGAAGAAAATTGAAGAATGAAAGTGTTTGTAGGTGTTTTTGGTCGTTGGTGTATGGATTAGATATAAAGGATATGTAATTTTGTTTTCATGTAAATAAGTCATGAATGATTACTCATATTTTTGTAATTTTATGAGATATTTCATGCTAGTTGCCAAATGATGGTTCCCACATGTGTTAGGTGACTCACATGGGCTGCTAAGATCTGATCATTGGAGTGTATATACCAATAGTACATACATCTAAAAGCTGTGTATTGTACGAGTACGAATACGGGTGCATACGAGTAGAATTGTTGATGAAACTGAACGAGGATGTAATTGTAAGCATTTTTGTTAAGTAGAAGTATTTTGATAAGTGTATTGAAGTCTTTCAAAAGTGTATAAATACATATTAAAACACTACATGTATATACATTTTAACTGAGTCGTTAAGTCATCGTTAGTCGTTACATGTAAGTGTTGTTTTTAAACCTTTAGGTTAACGATCTTGTTAAATGTTGTTAACCCAATGTTTATAATATCAAATGAGATTTTAAATTATTATATTATCATGATATTATCATGTATGAATATCTCTTAATATGATATATATACATTAAATGTCTTTACAACGATAATCGTTACATATATGTCTCGTTTAAAAATCATTAAGTTAGTAGTCTTGTTTTTACATATGTAGTTCATTGTTAATATACTTAATGATATGTTTACTTATCATAGTATCATGTTAACTATATATATATCCATATATATGTCATCATATAGTTTTTACAAGTTTTAACGTTCGTGAATCACCGGTCAACTTGGGTGGTCAATTGTCTATATGAAACATATTTCAATTAATCAAGTCTTAACAAGTTTGATTGCTTAACATGTTGGAAACATTTAATCATGTAAATATCAATCTCAATTAATATATATAAACATGGAAAAGTTCGGGTCACTACAGTACCTACCCGTTAAATAAATTTCGTCCCGAAATTTTAAGCTGTTGAAGGTGTTGACGAATCTTCTGGAAATAGATGCGGGTATTTCTTCTTCATCTGATCTTCACGCTCCCAGGTGAACTCGGGTCCTCTACGATCATTCCATCGAACCTTAACAATTGGTATCTTGTTTTGCTTAAGTCTTTTAACCTCACGATCCATTATTTCGACGGGTTCTTCGATGAATTGAAGTTTTTCGTTGATTTGGATTTCATCTAACGGAATAGTGAGATCTTCTTTAGTAAAACATTTCTTCAAATTCGAGACGTGGAAAGTGTTATGTACAGCCGCGAGTTGTTGAGGTAACTCTAGTCGGTAAGCTACTGGTCCGACACGATCAATAATCTTGAATGGTCCAATATACCTTGGATTTAATTTCCCTCGTTTACCAAATCGAACAACGCCTTTCCAAGGTGCAACTTTAAGCATGACCATCTCTCCAATTTCAAATTCTATATCTTTTCTTTTAATGTCAGCGTAGCTCTTTTGTCGACTTTGGGCGGTTTTCAACCGTTGTTGAATTTGGATGATCTTCTCGGTAGTTTCTTGTATAATCTCCGGACCCGTAATCTGTCTATCCCCCACTTCACTCCAACAAATCGGAGACCTGCACTTTCTACCATAAAGTGCTTCAAACGGCGCCATCTCAATGCTTGAATGGTAGCTGTTGTTGTAGGAAAATTCTGCTAACGGTAGATGTCGATCCCAACTGTTTCCGAAATCAATAACACATGCTCGTAGCATGTCTTCAAGCGTTTGTATCGTCCTTTCGCTCTGCCCATCAGTTTGTGGATGATAGGCAGTACTCATGTCTAGACGAGTTCCTAATGCTTGCTGTAATGTCTGCCAGAATCTTGAAATAAATCTGCCATCCCTATCAGAGATAATAGAGATTGGTATTCCATGTCTGGAGACGACTTCCTTCAAATACAGTCTTGCTAACTTCTCCATCTTATCATCTTCTCTTATTGGCAGGAAGTGTGCTGATTTGGTGAGACGATCAACTATTACCCAAATAGTATCAAAACCACTTGCAGTCCTTGGCAATTTAGTGATGAAATCCATGGTAATGTTTTCCCATTTCCATTCCGGGATTTCGGGTTGTTGAAGTAGACCTGATGGTTTCTGATGCTCAGCTTTGACCTTAGAACACGTCAAACATTCTCCTACGTATTTAGCAACATCGGCTTTCATACCCGGCCACCAAAAATGTTTCTTGAGATCCTTGTACATCTTCCCCGTTCCAGGATGTATTGAGTATCTGGTTTTATGAGCTTCTCTAAGTACCATTTCTCTCATATCTCCAAATTTTGGTACCCAAATCCTTTCAGCCTTATACCGGGTTCCGTCTTCCCGAATATTAAGATGCTTCTCCGATCCTTTGGGTATTTCATCCTTTAAATTTCCCTCTTTTAAAACTCCTTGTTGCGCCTCCTTTATTTGAGTAGTAATGTTATTATGAATCATTATATTCATAGATTTTACTCGAATAGGTTCTCTGTCCTTCCTGCTCAAGGCATCGGCTACCACATTTGCCTTCCCCGGGTGGTAACGAATCTCAAAGTCGTAATCATTCAATAATTCAATCCACCTACGCTGCCTCATATTCAGTTGTTTCTGATTAAATATGTGTTGAAGACTTTTGTGGTCGGTATATATAATACTTTTGACCCCATATAAGTAGTGCCTCCAAGTCTTTAATGCAAAAACAACCGCGCCTAATTCCAAATCATGCGTCGTATAATTTTGCTCGTGAATCTTCAATTGTCTAGACGCATAAGCAATCACCTTCGTTCGTTGCATTAATACACAACCGAGATCTTGCTTTGATGCGTCACAATAAATCACAAAATCATCATTCCCTTCAGGCAATGACAATATAGGTGCCGTAGTTAGCTTTTTCTTCAATAACTGAAACGCTTTCTCTTGTTCATCATTCCATTCAAATTTCTTCCCTTTATGCGTTAATGCAGTCAAGGGTTTTGCTATTCTGGAAAAGTCTTGGATGAACCTTCTGTAGTAACCAGCTAGTCCTAAAAACTGGCGTATGTGTTTCGGAGTTTTTGGGGTTTCCCACTTTTCAACAGTTTCTATCTTTGCCGGATCCACCTTAATACCTTCTTTGTTCACTATGTGACCGAGGAATTGAACTTCTTCCAACCAAAATGCACACTTTGAAAACTTAGCGTACAATTCTTCCTTCCTCAATACTTCTAACACCTTTCTCAAATGTTCACCGTGTTCTTGGTCATTCTTTGAGTAAATAAGTATGTCATCAATGAAAACAATGACAAACTTGTCAAGGTATGGTCCACACACTCGGTTCATAAGGTCCATGAACACAGCTGGTGCATTAGTTAAACCAAACGGCATGACCATAAACTCGTAATGACCGTAACGTGTTCTGAAAGCAGTCTTTGGAATATCATCTTCTTTCACCCGCATTTGATGATACCCGGAACGTAAGTCAATCTTTGAATAAACAGACGAGCCTTGTAATTGATCAAATAAGTCGTCGATTCTCGGTAGTGGGTAGCGATTCTTGATGGTAAGTTTGTTCAACTCTCGGTAGTCGATACACAACCTGAATGTACCATCTTTCTTCTTGACAAACAAAACAGGAGCTCCCCACGGTGATGTGCTTGGTCGAATGAAACCACGCTCTAAAAGTTCTTGTAATTGGCTTTGCAGTTCTTTCATCTCGCTGGGTGCGAGTCTGTAAGGAGCACGAGCTATTGGTGCAGCTCCTGGTACAAGATCTATTTGAAATTCAACGGATCGATGTGGGGGTAATCCCGGTAATTCTTTCGGAAATACATCGGGAAATTCTTTTGCAATGGGAACATCATTGATGCTCTTTTCTTCAGTTTGTACTTTCTCGACGTGTGCTAGAACAGCATAACAACCTTTTCTTATTAGTTTTTGTGCCTTCAAATTACTAATAAGATGTAGCTTCGTGTTGCCCTTTTCTCCATACACCATTAATGGTTTTCCTTTTTCTCGTATAATGCGAATTGCATTTTTGTAACAAACGATCTCTGCTTTCACTTCTTTCAACCAGTCCATACCGATTATCACATCAAAACTCCCTAACTCTACTGGTATTAAATCAATCTTAAATGTTTCGCTAACCAGTTTAATTTCTCGATTCCGACATATATTATCTGCTGAAATTAATTTACCATTTGCTAATTCGAGTAAAAATTTACTATCCAAAGGCGTCAATGGACAACTTAATTTAGCACAAAAATCTCTACTCATATAGCTTCTATCCGCACCCGAATCAAATAAAACGTAAGCAGATTTATTGTCAATAAGAAACGTACCCGTAACAAGCTCCGGGTCTTCCTGTGCTTCTGCCGCATTAATATTGAAAACTCTTCCACGGCCTTGTCCATTCGTGTTCTCCTGGTTTGGGCAATTTCTAATAATGTGGCCCGGTTTTCCACATTTATAACAAACTACATTGGCATAACTTGCTCCGACACTACTTGCTCCGCCATTACTCGTTCCGACACCATTTGTTCCTTTCGTTCTATTAACCCCTGGTCCGTAGACCTCACACTTCGCCGCGCTATGACCATTTCTTTTACACTTGTTGCAAAATTTGGTGCAGAACCCCGAGTGATTCTTTTCACACCTTTGGCATAGCTGCTTCTGATTGTTGTTGTTGTTGCGGTTATTATTGTTGTTGGGATGATTGTTGTAGTTGCTGTTGTTGTTGTTGTTGTTGTTGTTGGGCCGTTTGTTGTAGTTGCGATTGATGTTGCGATTGTTGGGATAATTGTTGCGATTATTGTTGTAATTGCTGTTGTTGTTGTATTGGTGATTCTTATCACCGTTTTCCTCCCACTTTCTTTTGACTTGCTTCACATTGGCCTCTTCAGCAGTCTGTTCTTTAATTCTTTCTTCAATCTGGTTCACAAGTTTGTGAGCCATTCTACATGCCTGTTGTATGGAGGCGGGCTCGTGTGAACTTATATCTTCTTGGATTCTTTCCGGTAATCCTTTCACAAACGCGTCGATCTTCTCTTCCTCATCTTCGAATGCTCCCGGACACAATAGGCACAATTCTGTGAATCGTCTTTCGTACGTGGTAATATCAAATCCTTGGGTTCGTAACCCTCTAAGTTCTGTCTTGAGCTTATTGACCTCGGTTCTGGGACGGTACTTCTCGTTCATCAAGTGCTTGAATGCTGACCACGGTAGTGCGTACGCATCGTCTTGTCCCACTTGCTCTAGATAGGTATTCCACCATGTTAACGCAGAACCTGTGAAGGTATGCGTAGCGTACTTTACTTTGTCCTCTTCAGTACACTTACTTATGGCAAACACCGATTCGACCTTCTCGGTCCACCGTTTCAATCCGATCGGTCCTTCGGTTCCATCAAATTCCAAAGGTTTGCATGCAGTAAATTCTTTGTATGTGCATCCTACACGATTTCCTGTACTGCTAGATCCAAAGTTATTGTTGGTATGTAGCGCAGCCTGTACTGCGGCTATGTTTGAAGCTAGAAAAGTACGGAATTCCTCTTCATTCATATTCACGGTGTGTCGAGTAGTCGGTGCCATTTCCTTCAAAATAGTTAAATGGAACAAGTTAATCATACAGAATATTAAGAGTAGTTAATAGTATTTCGTAGCATAATATGAACTCATTTATAAAAGCTTTTTCTTCATATTAGCGTTTTATAAGTTTAAATTCGGGTAGTACCTACCCGTTAAGTTCATACTTAGTAGCTAATATACAATTCAACTACTACAATTCTATATGAAAAACTGATTATAATAATATTTCGCGTTCAAACTTTTACACAACATTTTACAAACTTACAATACCGCTTATTTTACATATAGCATGAAATATAGCACACAATAAATTTGATACAAGATGGTTGTGAAGATAATTCTAGCTAGTACACAAGTCGTTCAGCAAAGGCAATAAAGACACGTAATTCATACGTCCAGAAACAAGTCATGCATTCTGGTTTTACGAGGACTACTTCCCATCCTTGGTCTTGTGGAACATAACCGTTATGGCCGTTGATAAGACAGCGTGTTGTAACGTCGTCAAAGGGACGAGGGTTACGTAATGTCCAACAGTCCCGTAACAATCTAAAAACCTCATTTCTTACCCCAATTACCGACTCCGTCACTTGTGGGAACGTTTTGTTTAATAGTTGTAGCCCGATGTTCTTGTTCTCACTTTGGTGAGAAGCGAACATTACTAATCCGTAAGCATAACATGCTTCTTTATGTTGTATGTTAGCCACTTTTTCTAAATCACGAAGTCCAATATTCGGATATATTGAGTCAAAATAATTTCTTAACCCATTGCGTAAAATAGCATTTGGGTTCCCCGCAATATATGCGTCAAAGTAAACACATCGTAACTTATGGATTTCCCAATGTGATATCCCCCATCTTCCGAACGAAAGCCTTTTATAAACCAAGGCATTCTTGGAACGTTCTTCGAATGTCTTACAAACTGATCTCGCCTTAAATAGTTGTGCCGAAGAATTCTGACCGACTCTAGACAAGATTTCATCAATCATGTCTCCGGGTAGGTCTCTTAAAATATTGGGTTGTCTATCCATTTTGTGTTTTTATTCTGTAAAATAGACAAGAGTTAGATTCATAAAAAAAAAATACTTATTAATACAAGCAATTTTTACATATATCATAAAGCAAAAGCACACTATATTACATATATTACACCACACGAATACAACTATCTTATTCCGACTCGCTTGTTTCTTCTTCTTCGGTTTTGGTTCGTTTTGCCAAGTTTCTAGGGATATATGATGTTCCCCTAATACGAGCCGTCGTGATCCACATTGGTTTAGAAAAACCTGGTGGTTTAGAGGTTCCCGGGTCATTGTTACAACTTAAGGAATTCGGGGGTTGACGATACATATAAAGTTCATCGGGGTTGGAATTAGATTTCTCTATTTTTATGCCCTTTCCCTTATTATTTTCTTTTGCCTTTTTAAATTCAGTTGGGGTAATTTCTATAACATCATCGGAATTCTCGTCGGAATCCGATTCATCGGAGAATTGGTAATCCTCCCAATATTTTGCTTCCTTGGCGGAAACACCATTGACCATAATTAACCTTGGTCGGTTGGTTGAGGATTTTCTTTTACTTAACCGTTTTAATATTTCCCCCACCGGTTCTATTTCTTCATCCGGTTCCGATTCTTCTTCCGGTTCCGATTCTTCTTCCGGTTCCGACTCTTCTTCCGGTTCCTCTTCGGGAACTTGTGAATCAGTCCACGAATCATTCCAATTTACATTTGACTCTTCATTATTATTAGGTGAGTCAATGGGACTTGTTCTAAAGGTAGACATCTATCACATAATATCAAACGCGTTAAGAGATTAATATATCACATAATATTCACATGTTAAAAATATATAGTTTCCAACAAAATTTGTTAAGCAATCATTTTTCAAGTAAACACGGTCAAAGTCCAGACTCACTAATGCATCCTAACAAACTCGATAAGACACACTAATGCAAAATTCTGGTTCTCTAAGACCAACGCTCGGATACCAACTGAAATGTCCCGTTCTTATTGATTAAAAACGTTCCATATTAATTGATTTCGTTGCGAGGTTTTGACCTCTATATGAGACGTTTTTCAAAGACTGCATTCATTTTAAAACAAACCATAACCTTTATTTCATCAATAAAGGTTTAAAAAGCTTTACGTAGATTATCAAATTATGATAATCTAAAATATCCTGTTTACACACGACCATTACATAATGGTTTACAATACAAATATGTTACAACAAAATAAGTTTCTTGAATGCAGTTTTTACACAATATCATACAAGCATGGACTCCAAATCTCGTCCTTATTTAAGTATGTGACAGCGGGAGCTCTTAATAATCACCTGAGAATAAACATGCTTAAAACGTCAACAAAAATGTTGGTGAGTTATAGGTTTAACCTATATATATCAAATCATAATAATAGACCACAAGATTTCATATTTCAATACACATCCCATACATAGAGATAAAAATCATTCATATGGTGAACACCTGGTAACCGACATTAACAAGATGCATATATAAGAATATCCCCATCATTCCGGGACACCCTTCGGATATGATATAAATTTCGAAGTACTAAAGCATCCGGTACTTTGGATGGGGTTTGTTAGGCCCAATAGATCTATCTTTAGGATTCGCGTCAATTAGGGTGTCTGTTCCCTAATTCTTAGATTACCAGACTTAATAAAAAGGGGCATATTCGATTTCGATAATTCAACCATTGAATGTAGTTTCACGTACTTGTGTCTATTTTGTAAATCATTTATAAAACCTGCATGTATTCTCATCCCAAAAATATTAGATTTTAAAAGTGGGACTATAACTCACTTTCACAGATTTTTACTTCGTCGGGAAGTAAGACTTGGCCACTGGTTGATTCACGAACCTATAACAATATATACATATATATCAAAGTATGTTCAAAATATATTTACAACACTTTTAATATATTTTGATGTTTTAAGTTTATTAAGTCAGCTGTCCTCGTTAGTAACCTACAACTAGTTGTCCACAGTTAGATGTACAGAAATAAATCGATAAATATTATCTTGAATCAATCCACGACCCAGTGTATACGTATCTCAGTATTGATCACAACTCAAACTATATATATTTTGGAATCAACCTCAACCCTGTATAGCTAACTCCAACATTCACATATAGAGTGTCTATGGTTGTTTCGAAATATATATAGATGTGTCGACATGATAGGTCGAAACATTGTATACGTGTCTATGGTATCTCAAGATTACATAATATACAATACAAGTTGATTAAGTTATGGTTGGAATAGATTTGTTACCAATTTTCACGTAGCTAAAATGAGAAAAATTATCCAATCTTGTTTTACCCATAACTTCTTCATTTTAAATCCGTTTTGAGTGAATCAAATTGCTATGGTTTCATATTGAACTCTATTTTATGAATCTAAATATAAAAAGTATAGGTTTATAGTCGGAAAAATAAGTTACAAGTCGTTTTTGTAAAGGTAGTCATTTCAGTCGAAAGAACGACGTCTAGATGACCATTTTAGAAAACATACTTCCACTTTGAGTTTAACCATAATTTTTGGATATAGTTTCATGTTAATAATAAAAATCATTTTCTCAGAATAACAACTTTTAAATCAAAGTTTATCATAGTTTTTAATTAACTAACCCAAAACAGCCCGCGGTGTTACTACGACGGCGTATATCCGGTTTTACGGTGTTTTTCATGTTTCCAGGTTTTAAATCATTAAGTTAGCATATCATATAGATATAGAACATGTGTTTAGTTGATTTTAAAAGTCAAGTTAGAAGGATTAACTTTTATTTGCGAACAAGTTTAGAATTAACTAAACTATGTTCTAGTGATTACAAGTTTAAACCTTCGAATAAGATAGCTTTATATGTATGAATCGAATGATGTTATGAACATCATTACTACCTTAAGTTCCTTGGATAAACCTACTAGAAAAGTGAAAAATGGATCTAGCTTCAATGGATCCTTGGATGGCTCGAAGTTCTTGAAGCAGAATCATGACACGAAAACAAGTTCAAGTAAGATCATCACTTGAAATAAGATTGTTATAGTTATAGAAATTGAACCAAAGTTTGAATATGATTATTACCTTGTATTAGAATGGTAACCTACTGTAAGAAACAAAGATTTCTTGAGGTTGGATGATCACCTTACAAGATTGGAAGTGAGCTAGCAAACTTGAAAGTATTCTTGATTTTATGTAACTAGAACTTGTAGAATATATGAAGAACACTTAGAACTTGAAGATAGAACTTGAGAGAGATCAATTAGATGAAGAAAATTGAAGAATGAAAGTGTTTGTAGGTGTTTTTGGTCGTTGGTGTATGGATTAGATATAAAGGATATGTAATTTTGTTTTCATGTAAATAAGTCATGAATGATTACTCATATTTTTGTAATTTTATGAGATATTTCATGCTAGTTGCCAAATGATGGTTCCCACATGTGTTAGGTGACTCACATGGGCTACTAATATCTGATCATTGGAGTGTATATACCAATAGTACATACATCTAAAAGCTGTGTATTGTACGAGTACGAATACGGGTGCATACGAGTAGAATTGTTGATGAAACTGAACGAGGATGTAATTGTAAGCATTTTTGTTAAGTAGAAGTATTTTGATAAGTGTATTGAAGTCTTTCAAAAGTGTATAAATACATATTAAAACACTACATGTATATACATTTTAACTGAGTCGTTAAGTCATCGTTAGTCGTTACATGTAAGTGTTGTTTTTAAACCTTTAGGTTAACGATCTTGTTAAATGTTGTTAACCCAATGTTTATAATATCAAATGAGATTTTAAATTATTATATTATCATGATATTATCATGTATGAATATCTCTTAATATGATATATATACATTAAATGTCTTTACAACGATAATCGTTACATATATGTCTCGTTTAAAAATCATTAAGTTAGTAGTCTTGTTTTTACATATGTAGTTCATTGTTAATATACTTAATGATATGTTTACTTATCATAGTATCATGTTAACTATATATATATCCATATATATGTCATCATATAGTTTTTACAAGTTTTAACGTTCGTGAATCACCGGTCAACTTGGGTGGTCAATTGTCTATATGAAACATATTTCAATTAATCAAGTCTTAACAAGTTTGATTGCTTAACATGTTGGAAACATTTAATCATGTAAATATCAATCTCAATTAATATATATAAACATGGAAAAGTTCGGGTCACTACACCAAATCTCGTCCTTATTTAAGTATGCGACAGCGGAAGCTCTTAATAATCACCTGAGAATAAACATGCTTAAAACGTCAACAAAAATGTTGGTGAGTTATAGGTTTAACCTATATATATCAAATCATAATAATAGACCACAAGATTTCATATTTCAATACACATCCCATACATAGAGATAAAAATCATTCATATGGTGAACACCTGGTAACCGACATTAACAAGATGCATATTTAAGAATATCCCCATCATTCCGGGACACCCTTCGGATATGATATAAATTTCGAAGTACTAAAGCATCCGGTACTTTGGATGGGGTTTGTTAGGCCCAATAGATCTATCTTTAGGATTCGCGTCAATTAGGGTGTCTGTTCCCTAATTCTTAGATTACCAGACTTAATAAAAAAAGGGCATATTCGATTTCGATAATTCAACCATAGAATGTAGTTTCACGTACTTGTGTCTATTTTGTAAATCATTTATAAAACCTGCATGTATTCTCATCCCAAAAATATTAGATTTTAAAAGTGGGACTATAACTCACTTTCACAGATTTTTACTTCGTCGGGAAGTAAGACTTGGCCACTGGTTGATTCACGAACCTATAACAATATATACATATATATCAAAGTATGTTCAAAATATATTTACAACACTTTTAATATATTTTGATGTTTTAAGTTTATTAAGTTAGCTGTCCTCGTTAGTAACCTACAACTAGTTGTCCACAGTTAGATGTACAGAAATAAATCGATAAATATTATCTTGAATCAATCCACGACCCAGTGTATACGTATCTCAGTATTGATCACAACTCAAACTATATATATTTTGGAATCAACCTCAACCCTGTATAGCTAACTCCAACATTCACATATAGAGTGTCTATGGTTGTTCCGAAATATATATAGATGTGTCGACATGATAGGTCGAAACATTGTAAACGTGTCTATGGTATCTCAAGATTACATAATATACAATACAAGTTGATTAAGTTATGGTTGGAATAGATTTGTTACCAATTTTCACGTAGCTAAAATGAGAAAAATTATCCAATCTTGTTTTACCCATAACTTCTTCATTTTAAATCCGTTTTGAGTGAATCAAATTACTATGGTTTCATATTGAACTCTATTTTATGAATCTAAACAGAAAAAGTATAGGTTTATAGTCGGAAAAATAAGTTACAATTCGTTTTTGTAAAGGTAGTCATTTCAGTCGAAAGAACGACGTCTAGATGACCATTTTAGAAAACATACTTCCACTTTGAGTTTAACCATAATTTTTGGATATAGTTTCATGTTCATAATAAAAATCATTTTCTCAGAATAACAACTTTTAAATCAAATTTTCTCATAGTTTTTAATTAACTAACCCAAAACAGCCCGCGGTGTTACTACGACGGCGTAAATCCGGTTTTACGGTATTTTTCGTGTTTCCAAGTTTTAAATCATTAAGTTAGCATATCATATAGATATAGAACATGTGTTTAGTTGATTTTAAAAGTCAAGTTAGAAGGATTAACTTTTGTTTGCGAACAAGTTTAGAATTAACTAAACTATGTTCTAGTGATTACAAGTTTAAATCTTCGAATAAGATAGCTTTATATGTATGAATCGAATGATGTTATGAACATCATTACTACCTTAAGTTCCTTGGATAAACCTACTGAAAAATAGAAAAATGGATCTAGCTTCAACGGATCCTTGGATGGCTCGAAGTTCTTGAAGCAGAATCATGACACGAAAACAAGTTCAAGTAAGATCATCACTTGAAATAAGATTGTTATAGTTATAGAAATTGAACCAAAGTTTGAATATGATTATTACCTTATATTAGAATGATAACCTACTGTAAGAAACAAAGATTTCTTGAGGTTGGATGATCACCTTACAAGATTGGAAGTGAGCTAGCAAACTTGAAAGTATTCTTGATTTTATGTAACTAGAACTTGTAAAATATATGAAGAACACTTAGAACTTGAAGATAGAACTTGAGAGAGATCAATTAGATGAAGTAAATTGAAGAATTAAAGTGTTTGTAGGTGTTTTTGGTCGTTGGTGTATGGATAAGATATATAGGATATGTAATTTTATTTTCATGTAAATAAGTCATGAATGATTACTCATATTTTTGTAATTTTATGAGATATTTCATGCTAGTTGCCAAATGATGGTTCCCACATGTGTTAGGTGACTCACATGGGCTGCTAAGAGCTGATCATTGGAGTGTATATACCAATAGTACATACATCTAAAAGCTGTGTATTGTACGAGTACGAATACGGGTGCATACGAGTAGAATTGTTGATGAAACTGAACGAGGATGTAATTGTAAGCATTTTTGTTAAGTAGAAGTATTTTGATAAGTGTCTTGAAGTCTTTCAAAAGTGTATGAATACATATTAAAACACTACATGTATATACATTTTAACTGAGTCGTTAAGTCATCGTTAGTCGTTACATGTAAATGTTGTTTTGAAACCTTTAGGTTAACGATCTTGTTGAATGTTGTTAACCCATTGTTTATTATAACAAATGAGATGTTAAATTATTATATTATCATGATATTATGATATATAATATATCTTAGTATGATGTATATACAGTTAAATGTCGTTACAACGATAATCGTTACATATATGTCTCGTTTCGAAATCATTAAGTTAGTAGTCTTATTTTTACATATGTATTTCATTGTTAATACACTTAATAATATATTTACTTATCATTTAACATAATTAACCAAGTGTATCAATATCTTAATATGATTCATATGTACCTAGTAAGACGTTGTTATAACGATAATTGTTATATATATCGTTTTCGATTTTCTTAAATTAATAGTCTCATTTTTATGTATATAACTCATTGTTAAAATACCTAATGAGATACATACTTATAATAAAAACATGTTAACTATATATATAACCATATATATGTCATCGTATAGTTTTTACAAGTTTTAACGTTCGTGAATCACCGGTCAACTTGGGTGGTCAATTGTCTATATGAAACATATTTCAATTAATCAAGTCTTAACAAGTTTGATTACTTAACATGTTGGAAACATTTAATCATGTAAATATCAATCTCAATTAATATATATAAACATGGAAAATTTCGGGTCACTACATATATGATGTTCCCCTAATACGAGCCGTCGTTTTCCACATTGGTTTAGAAAAACCTGGTGGTTTAGAGGTTCCCGGGTTATTGTCACAACTTAAGAAATACGGGTGTTGACGATACATATAAAGTTCATCGGGTTTGGAATCAAATTTCTCTATTTTTATGCCCTTTCCCTTATTGTTCTCTTTTGCCTTATTAAATTGTGTTGGGGTAATTTCTATAACATCATCGGAATCCTTGTCGGGATCCGATTCATCGGAGAATTGGTAATCCTCCCAATACTTTGCTTCCTTAGCGGAAACACCATTGACCATAATTAACTTTGGTCGGTTGGTTGAGGATTTTCTTCTACTTAACCGTTTTATTATTTCCCCCACTGGTTCAATTTCTTCTTCCGGTTCCGATTCTTCTTCCAGTTCCAATTCTTCTTCTGGTTCTGACTCTTCTTCCGGTTCCTCTTCGGGAACTTGTGAATCAGTCCACGAATCATTCCAATTTACATTTGACTCTTCATTATTATTAGATGAGTCAATGGGACTTGTTCTAGAGGTAGATATCTATCACATAATATCAAACACGTTAAGAGATTAATATATCACATAATATTCACATGTTAAAAATATATAGTTTCCAACAAAATTTGTTAAGCAATCATTTTTTAAGTAAACACGGTCGAAGTCCAGACTCACTAATGCATCCTAACAAACTCGATAAGACACACTAATGCAAAATTCTGGTTCTCTAAGACCAACGCTCGGATACCAACTGAAATGTCCCGTTCATATTGATTATAAACGTTCCATATTAATTGATTTAGTTGCGAGGTTTTGACCTCTATATGAGACGTTTTTCAAAGACTGCATTCATTTTTAAAACAACCATAACCTTTATTTTATCAATAAAGGTTTCAAAAGCATTACTTAGATTATCAAATAATGATAATCTAAAATATACTGTTTACACACGACCATTACATAATGGTTTACAATAGAAATATATTACATCGACATATGTTTCTTGAATGCAGTTTTTACATAATATCATACAAACATGGACTCCAAATCTTGTCCTTATTTTAGTATGCAACAGCGGTAGCTCTTAATATTCACCTGAGAATAAACATGCTTTAAACGTCAACAAAAATGTTGGTGAGTTATAGGTTTAACCTATGTATATCAAATCGTAACAATAGACCACAAGATTTCATATTTCAATATACATCCCATACATAGAGATAAAAATCATTCGTATGGTGAACACCTGGTAACCGACATTAACAAGATGCATATATAAGAATATCCCCATCATTCCGGGACACCCTTCGGATATGATATAAATTTCGAAGTACTAAAGCATCCGGTACTTTGGATGGGGTTTGTTAGGCCCAATAGATCTATCTTTAGGAATCGCGTCAATTAGGGTGTCTGTCCCCTAATTCTTAGATTACCAGACTTAATAAAAAGGGGCATATTCGATTTCGATAATTCAACCATAGAATGTAGTTTCACGTACTTGTGTCTATTTTGTAAATCATTTATAAAACCTGCATGTATTCTCATCCCAAAAATATTAGATTTTAAAAGTGGGACTATAACTCACTTTCACAAATTTTTACTTCGTTGGGAAGTAAGACTTGGCCACTGGTCGATTCACGAACCTATAACAAATATGTACATATATATCAAAGTATATTCAAAATATATTTACAACACTTTTAATACATTTTGATGTTTTAAGTTTATTAAGTCAGCTGTCCTCGTTAGTAACCTACAACTAGTTGTCCAACGTTAGATGTACAGAAAAAATTGATATATATTATCTTTAATCAATCCACGACCCAGTGTATACACGTATCAGGCTAGATCACAACTCAAAGTATATATATTTTTGAAATCAACCTTAACCCTGTATAGCTAACTCCCTCATTACTGCATATAGAGTGTCTATGGTTGTTCCAAATAATATATACACATGGGTCGATATGATATGTCAAAACATTTGCATACGTGTCTATGGTATCCCAATATTACATAATATATTAGAATACATGTATAATACAATATAAGTTAGCTAGGATATGATTAATATAGATTTGTTACCAATTTTCACGTTGCTACAACAAGAAAAATTATCCAATCTTGTTTTACCCATAACTTCTTCATTTTAAATCCGTTTTGAGTGAATCAAATTGCTATGGTTTCATATTGAAATCTATTTTATGAATCTAAACAGAAAAAGTATAGGTTTATAGTCGGAAATATAAGTTACAAGTCGTTTTTGTAAAGGTAGTCATTTCAGTCGAAAGAACGACGTCTAGATGACTATTTTAGAAAACATACTTCCACTTTGAGTTTAACCATGATTTTTGGATATAGTTTCATGTTCATAAGAAAAATCATTTTCCCAGAAGAACAACTTTTAAATCAAATTTTATCATAGTTTTTAATTAACTAACCCAAAACAGCCCGCGGTGTTACTACGACGGCGTATGTCCGGTTTTACAGTGTTCTTCGTGTTTCCAGGTTTTAAATCATTAAGTTAGCATATCATATAGATATAGAACAGGTGTTTAGTTGATTTTAAAAGTTAAGTTAGAAGGATTAACTTTTGTTTGCGAACAAGTTTAGAATTAACTAAACTATGTTCTAGTGATTACAAGTTTAAACCTTTGAATAAGATAGCTTTATATGTATGAATCGAATGATGTTATGAAAATCATTACTACCTCAAGTTTTCTGGATAAAGCTACTGGAAATGAGAAAAATGGATCTAGCTTCAAAGGATCCTTGGATGGCTTGAAAGTTCTTGAAGCAGAATCATGACACGAAAAACAAGTTCAAGTAAGATTTCCACTCGAAATAAGATTGTTATAGTTATATAAATTGAATGAAAGTTTGAATATGAGTATTACCTTGTATTAGAAAGATATCTTACTGTAAATAAGAAAGATTTCTTGAGGTTGGATGATCACTCTACAAGATTAGAAGTAAGCTAGTAAACTTGGAAGTATTCTTGATTTTATGAAACTAGAACTTGTAGAATTTATGAAGAACACTTAGAACTTGAAGATACAACTTGAGAGAGAATAATTAGATGAAGAAAATTGAAGAATGAAAGTGTTTGTAGGTGTTTTTGGTCGTTGGTATATGGATTAGATATAAAGGATGTGTAATTTTGTTTACATGTAAATAAGTCATGATTGATTACTCATATTTTTGTAATTTTATGAGATATTTCATGCTAGTTGCTAAATGATGGTTCCCACATGTGTTAGGTGACTCACATGGGCTGCTAAGAGCTGATCATTGGAGTATATATACCAATAGTACATACATCTAAAAGCTGTGTATTGTAAGAGTACGAATACGGGTGCATACGAGTAGAATTGTTGATGAAACTGAACGAGGATGTAATTGTAAGAATTTTTGTTAAGTAGAAGTATTTTGATAAGTGTCTTGAAGTCTTTCAAAAGTGCATGAATACATATTAAAACACTACATGTATATACATTTTAACTGAGTCGTTAAGTCATCGTTAGTCGTTACATGTATGTGTTGTTTTGAAACCTTTAGGTTAACGATCTTGTTAAATGTTGTTAACCCAATGTTTATAATATCAAATGAGATTTTAAATTATTATATTATCATGATAATATGATGTATGAATATCTCTTAATATGATATATATACATTAAATGTCGTTACAACGATAATCGTTACATATATGTCTCGTTTCAAAATCATTAAGTTAGTAGTCCTGCTTTTACATATGTAGTTCATTGTTAATATACTTAATGATATGTTTACTTATCATAATATCATGTTAACTATATATATATATATATATATATATATATATATATATATATATATATATATATATATATCCATATATATGTCATCATATAGTTTTTACAAGTATTAACGTTCGTGAATCACCGGTCAACTTGGGTGGTCAATTGTCTATATGAAACCTATTTCAATTAATCAAGTATTAACAAGTTTGATTGCTTAACATGTTGGAAACACTTAACCATGTAAATAACAATTTCATTTAATATATATATATATATATATATATATATATATATATATATATATATATATATATATATATATATATATATATAAACATGGAATAGTTCGGGTCACTACATCATCGAATTCCATGAGTTTGTAATTCTCAATCTTTAAAAGTCAATCTCAAGGATTGAGTAATATCAGTCTTAAAAGCTGATTTTTAATCTTTAAGGAGATTATCCTTTTCTGGGGATCTGATTCATTAGTCTTATCAAGCTAATTCGCACGGCGTCCTCCCCATTTTACGAGACAGATCCTCTCATGGTTAGGATAAGTCTGACCACTTGGCGACCCTGTTTGATGCTGAGGTCCGTGGATTTCCTACTGATTTTAGTGATGACTTTTCTAGATTTTTCGTCAACCTACAGCTGGTCTGGACGACAACTTCATGACCTAAATCAAGAAGCGCGTTTCTTTTTTGGAAGACTTTACTTTCTTTTAATGATGGAATTGATTCATCGTGTAGATCCATCTTTCTTTTAAATATATTATAATAAATAGGGTAAAACTGATTAGTTTAGTCCAAAGCAAAAGTATCTTCAATTATTTGTTACAGAAATATGTGATATATGTTGAAAATAACTTGATAATTTTTTCCACACTTGGCTTTTATTTTTCTTTCTTTGCCTTTTTATTGTCCTCTATTCAATTTTAAATGAATTCTAACATTTTGGGTTGTTTCTCAATTTATGTCCTTTCCGAGTTAACAATAAGTTTGGTGTTAACACATAGTTTTATCGTTCATAAATATGTATAAACATGATTTTGAATTCATTTAATTGAAAATTTTGAAAAATTTTACTAGAATTGGGTAGTCAGTATATAAGACTAGGGCTGTTCTTTATTATCAGAGAGCACTAGATTCTAATACAACTACTGCGTTACTAGTATTTCTAATGGTAACCAAGTGTTTAAGTTAAAATTTTTAAATATCCGAAAGAATTTAACCCCTTCCCACACTTAAGATCTTGCAATGCCCTCATTTGCAAGAAATCAGTAACAATTTAAATTATTGAGGGTGATTAGCGTAGAAAAATGATTAAATTTTACCAAAGTTTCCAAACATATTGGCGTTTGTTTGTTGAATGATAAATGGTGCACATTATTTGTTCATTCCGTCTTGTTGTTACATCACATTTGTTTTTCGTTTGTCGTCAAAATTACTAGCTTTTGCTGAACTTAATGCCAGTCTTTGAAAATACGCTGTTTTACCCTGTTGTGTACAATATACATACATACAAATATAAACATGCATGGTAATTTGAAATGGGACTTAAAATCCCACTTTCAAATCAAATATGAAATATTAGTACAAAATAATAAAAATATTAAACAATACATTAATGTATCACAATATCATATGTTTAAACATTAATAAATAAAAATAATAAAAAGATGAAAAATCATAGAAATTACCAACTGGAACTATGTCAATCTGGATAGGGGTTCCAGTTCATGTCGTCGTCTGGGTTCCATGGTTGGTGATAGGTGTACTGGTAGGCCTGGTTAGGGTCGTAGAGAGTATATGGTGGTCTCATCTCAGGCTGGTGTTGAGGATAGTAAGCGGATCAGGTCGGAACGTAGTGATCCTGAGGTGACAGCCGGCTCATAATCTGACGCTAATGATAGTCCCATCTATCATGCTGTCGTTGCCTGGAATGCTCGTAATCATTCCGGGCTTGCCACTGCTCCATCCGACGAAATCTCTCCGCGTTTGTCATATCTACCTCATCTATATGCTGGTAGACATCAGTCATAGCATCCCGAATGACATCCCTAATGTCATCCGCTTCCTCCATTTCCTCGTCTGATCCTCTCTCTACCTGTGGATGACTACCTTCATAGGGTATTGCCTGGTTGCATCTACTCTTCAATACCTTAGCACCCGCATAAACCCTTAATCCTAAAAGCTCACCTGTTCCCTACATTCCAAAAGTGGACCCCCTTGGTCCTTATCTACACCTAAATACTCTCCAATGAGAGTAACAAAAATACCTTCTCCAATTATCCCCCCTTCCTGTATTCCTTCAACCATCTTAGATAAATAAAAACCAACACAGTAAGGGATATTAACAAAGCCTCTTGGGTCTCGAATACAATTTAGGTAAAATAAATCATGTAAGGTCAATTTTTCCTTGTTGTGACCTCTCTATGTAATCGAGTTAGCCAAAAATCTATAAATTATACGAAGCTCGGCTCTGTTAATATGTAAGTAGGTATGTGTTCCTGCCTGCCCAAAAACATTATAATCTGACATACGCCTCCAGACGGCGTTTGCGTCAAAATTCCTATCTACCCTTTCACCACGATAAATCAAATTCATACAATCGGGTAGTAGCAATTCAGCGGGCGTATATATCTGCAAAGCCCTGGCCATGTCCAGCATGGACATCCTGTACTCATCAGCTCAACACACCATTCCTTATATACAGGTCTACGAATGATGAATAGACGTTCCCAATCGGTAAAAGAAGAACTGCCATACCTTTGAATCAGATGCTCCCTAACACGGTCAGCTAGTTGGACCCTTTCCAAAGGATTCCAATCAATTACCCTAGGCACCTCTACATCTTTCGTTACTAATTTGAATTTATTACTTTGATATGCCGGGTAATCTCTCCAGCTTCTATCGAATCTCAGATTAGGATGCAATGTATGTTCAGGAATCGTTGGGTATTCTACTGGCGGATGCATCGGAATTACTATGAATTCATTAACAAACTGTAGTGGATCATAATAAGGTACATGTTGATCAGGCTGATGTTGTTGTTCCTGTTGTGGTTCTTGTTCGGGTTCTGGCTCGTATTGCGGCTCATATTCAGGTTCAGGTTCTTGTTGTGGTTGTCTAGATGATGATGAAGCACCGGCAGTATTGGTTTTCTGCAAAACACATTAAACACAAAATTTGTGCATCCAAATATGCATTAGTGTTAGCAAAATAACAACTTAAATTAACCACAATAACATGTTCAATCAAAATTAAACTTATACACATTTTCACATTTTTTTTACAATTCTACACTTTTTCAAATAAGCTCATATGAAAATGTATACAAAGTTCATAAGCATTTAACTTAAATAACATGTCAAAACAACCTTTACTAGCAATTAAACAAGTCTCTAATGGCAATTATATCAAATTAATCAAGTTCATGAATTTTATACCTAAAAAGTCTACTTTAATCTCCAAAAATCATGTTTAGGATCAATGTTTGGATCATTTAGCTACCTAAACATGTTACATTACTTAATTTAGCAATAATTCATGACAAAAATCGGCCATAACCTGTTTATATCAAAAAGCCCCAAATTGCTCAAGAACACAAACCCTAGATTCCTAAAATTTTTGAAGTTTTTGGCTTCAAATCATGTTAAATAGCATCAATCTAGGTTATACATGCATAATATACTAACAATTTAACTCTAATTACACTAGAAATTAACAAAATTGCATTAGGTAAAATATTGGTAATTATCACAAAAACTAGAAATTTTAAGAGTTTAGGGGTGAAATTTTTACCTTTTTGTTGAAGAATCCGAACCTAGGCATGATTAGAGCAAGAAATTTGACGAATTACGGTGAAAATTTGCGAATTTTAGAGAGGATTTTGGGGTATTTTCGGATGTTAGTGTGTGTTGTGGTGTGAAGACAGAACCAGTCGACTGCCTTTTGATCCTGAGCTGAAATCCAGTTCCATGCGATCGCATGGAGTTGAAGTTCAAAACCCATGCGATCGCATGGGTCTGGTATTTTTTTTATAAGAAACCTTATAACTTATAAAACATATAATTAATAAAATTTTAAAAATTTGTTTCTTTTTAGGATGAGGGCGTTTCGGATCGTTGTCCTAGTCCGTCCCTCGACAAAATTTTAAAATTTGTCAATTCAAAGCGCGGTTTTAAAAGTAAAGATTTTTTTGGGTTTTTTAAATGTTTTTGGCATACTTTAGTTCAATAAGATTAAAAATAATGATAATAAAAGTTCTCGTCCCTCCCTTGGGTAGAGCAATTTCGGTTCAATGACCTAGTCTTCAACTCACGACGAATTTTAAAAATCAAATTTTTAACTTAACGAAATAAAGTAAATTTTTGTTTTTAAATTCACACCAAACTTAAATTTAAAATGCATAAAATTAAAAATTCATTTTATTACAAATTCATACCAAATTTATATTATATTTTTGTTTTTATACATACAAACTTATATTAAAAATATTAATTTTTCAAATATTTACAAACTCAAATATATTGATTTTAAAAAGTTTACAATAATAATTTAATATTAATTTTAAAAACAAATTAAAAATAAAATTAAAAATCTTTTTGGTCTTTTATTCCACTTTAATCAATCAAATATTATCAAAAATATACGCCCTTCTTTTCGGTAAAGTAATTTCAGCTATATTACCTAGTTTTACTCCTGACGAATTTCTGAAATATTTTGGGTTGATTGATTAAAGATATTTATACCTTAAGAATAAACGGTAAATTTCGCAGTGATGTAATAAATTTTTGTATGATATCAATAATTTCGGTCGCAAAACCTAATTTTATTGAGTATCAATTTAATACTTTATAGCGAACAATTTAGCGTTTATTATCAAAAGGTTAAAAATAATAAAAATAAAAACTGTACATACTTACCTGTGAAATAGAATTCTTAGTGACCTGCTTTAGCCCACTCATAAGATAGTCGGACTAATTGGTTTTCCATAGCTACATAGGCGTAACCTCGAGCATTTAATGTTTTTTCTTCGAAACATATGAACGGTCCATCTCTGCATAAAGTAACAAATTCGGTATTGGAATATGTCTGATTCGTCGAGCATTTTCCTTCGTGTGACCATTTTCCGCATTTGTGACATCTTTTAAGGTGTCGTGCTCTTCTTTTCGCTACGGATTTTGATTTTCGTTTACCAAAATGTAACTTATTATTTTCGTTCCTGGATTCTTTTCTTACTCCGTCCAATTTGCCTCTGATTAATGATACTATTTCACTTGGAAGGGTGTCATTATTACGTTTAGTGATTAAAGCGTGTAGCATTAGACCATGGTTTAGTTCACATGAAGTCTTCATCTCGTAAAACCTAAAAAAAAATAAAAATTCAGAATGGGGGGAGAAGACTAGTTCTTTAGGGTCTGCTAGGGAAAGACCATTCGGATTCCATTCTCGAGAACTACACAAAAACAGAAAATCTAACTCTAACAGAAATACATATTATCCTTTAAAGACTTGATTCTCCCCACACTTAGTTAGCTGTGGTGTTGAAATTGTGGTTAACTTCGTTGTCAACTTCCATCGGACTATCTATGTAATGTTTAACTCTGTGACCATTAACCTTAAATTCAATCCCATTTGAATTTATTAATTCTACTGTTCCGTATGGGAAAACTCTTTTGACTATGAATGGTCCAGACCATCTTGATTTCAATTTTTCAGGAAATAGCTTGAATCGTGAATTGAAAAGAAGAACTCTGTCTCCTTCCTTAAATTCTTTTGAACTTCAGATTCTTTTATCATGCCATTTCTTCGTTCTTTCCTTATAGATTAACGAATTTTCGTATGCTTCTTGTCTTAATTCTTCTAATTCGCTTAGTTGACTTAATCGTAGACGTCCAGCTTCATGTAAATCAAGATTACATGTCTTCAAAACCCAAAATGCTTTGTGTTCAATTTCTACTGGAAGATGACATGCTTTTTCGTAAACGAGTCTAAAAGGTGTGGTTCCAATTGGAGTTTTGTAGGCTGTTCTAAAAGCCCAGAGTGCATCCTCCAATTTCATGGACCATTCCTTCGGATTTGATCCTACGGTTTTCTTTAGAATACGTTTTAAAGCTCGGTTGGTATTTTCAACTTGTCCACTTGTTTGTGGATGATAAGCGGTGGAGATTTTATGAGTTACTCCATATGTTTTGAGAACTTTTTCAAGTTGATTATTACAAAAATGAGTACCCCGATCACTTATTAAAGCTTTCGGTGTTCCAAACCTAGCAAAAAGACGTTTTAAAAAGTTGACTACAACTCGTGCATCGTTAGTTGGGAGAGCTTGTGCTTCCGCCCATTTAGATACATAATCAATGGCAACGAGAATGTAGAGATTATTATGAGATTTTGGAAATGGACCCATAAAGTCAATACCCCAAATGTCAAATACTTCACATACTTGAATGACATTTTGTGGCATTTCATCACGTTGACTTATTTTTCCGGTCCTTTGACAAGCATCACAGGATTTGCAAAGAAGGTGTGCGTCTTTGTAAATTGTAGGCCAATAGAATCCAGCATCGTAAACTTTTCTTGCTGTGAGCTGAGGCCCATAATGCCCTCCTGTTGGTCCTGTGTGACAATGGTTTAAGATTTGACTAGCTTCATCTTCGAATAAACATCGGTGTATTATTCCATCGGGACAACTTTTAAACAAATGTGGATCTTTCCAGAAATAGTGTTTTATATCACTAAAGAATTTCTTTCGTTTTTGGTACGATAATCCTTTTTAAAGGAATTCACATACTAAGTAGTTTGCATAGTCTGCAAACCATGGAATTTCATTATAATCTATCTTCAATAGATATTCATCAGGAAAGTTGTCTTGTATGGCCGATTCATTTAGAACTTCTAATTCGGGATTTTCAAGACGAGAAAGATGATCAGCTGCGAGATTTTCTGCTCCCTTTTTGTCTTGGATTTCAATATCGAACTCTTGTAAGAGTAAGATCCAACGGATTAATCGTGGTTTAGCATCTTGTTTTGAAAATAGGTATCTAAGAGCAGAATGGTCAGTATAGACCACCGTTTTAGCTAGAACGAGATATGAATGAAATTTGTCAAAAGCAAAGACAATAACAAGGAGTTCTTTTTCAGTAGTTGTGTAATTCGTTTGTGCTCCTTGTAACGTCTTACTAGCATAATATATAGGTTGAAATCGCTTTTCAATCCTTTGTCCTAAAACGGCTCCCATTGCAAAATCACTTGCATCGCACATTAGTTTAAACGGTAGATTCCAATTTGGAGTTATCATAATCGGCGCATTAGTGAGTTTCTCTTTAAGAATATTAAAAGATTTGATACATTCATCTGAAAAGATGAATGGAGCATCCTTTTCTAGGAGTTTATTCATAGGAGTGGCAATTTTAGAAAAATATTTTATGAAACGTCGATAAAAACCGGCATGCCCTAGAAAACTCCTAACTCCTCTAACATTGGTGGGATGTGGAAGTTTAGCAATTACATCTACTTTCGTTCAAGATTAACTAGACATGTTTCAAAAGTATCACCGAAGACTGAAAAGTCATCCATGAAAACTTCCATGCATTCTGTGACACCGCTATTTTTTTTTATAATAAATACGTGGCGGAAGCATAATATTAATTAAATACGATATCAACATTTGTATAAACCGATGTCACGTGTCATTAAAACAATTTACATGTTAATAGGAAGAGACGTAAATACATTCTGTTTTCAAAAGTACACCGTTCATATTCTAAAAGACCACATCAGAGTTAACCCTGTCAAACATAACATCATCATGCCCGTCTTCTCCCAAAAGCACTATCTACAAAAGCTAACAACCTGCAGGGAGGAGATGGAGGGGAATTAGCACGAAGCTAAGTGAGTACGACTAACTACGGGCCATAGCATACATAACTGTTATACTAATCATGTCACATAGTCTAACACACAAACATCACCCAAGTGCCGTCTACAGAGACTCTGGCGGCTCGACCAAACCATTAACCACCAGCTGATCGGACTGGGGCTTACCAGAAGTTCCTCCACCACCGTATGTATATACATAATCCACACGCGACGGACGCGTCATTCACATATATATACACCACGGCTGTCTAGGCTACCACAGAGGAACCCAACCCGCAGGTTGATCTCTCCTACCGAGGCTACCACACAATAGGGACACACTGGGCTCCAGCAGACAAGCATCAACTAACATGCAGTCATCACAACAGCTAACTAACCACAACAATAAGTATATCTAACAAGCATGGCAATCATAATATAACATGCTTCTATATACTATATTCTCCAGTTAGTCCCACTCACCGATTACCAGCAAACGAGAAGGTGTTCAGCTATCTAATCACTGAACCTTCTCTTTCTCGTTTTCTCCTGAGAAATACATATACACGAGTTAGTTTATGTCCATAAACACCAAATAACACAATACAGAAAATTTTGTCAGAAAACTGTCCGCTAAAATTTTTCTGCTTAACACTTATGCACTTTCAAAATTTACATATGCACTTTCAAAATTTACATATGCACTTTCAAAATTTACATCATAATCATCAAAATACAAACGGGCAGCATAACGGCTAGAATTCAACACTTAGTAAAACATTTCACTGCATAGACCATCGGTCGATTGTCAGAGACTATCGGCCGATCGTCATTACACCATCGGCCGATCGACCACACTATCGGCCGATCGACCACACTATCGGCCGATCGACCAAACCGTTGGTCGAGGGACTTCCACCATCGGTCGAGGGTCTAGTCCATCGGCCTATTGTCAGACACCATCGGTCGAGGGTCAACGACCATCGGCCGAGGGTAGTTCATCTGTTGCAGCAGCTGCCAAAGTGACGGGTTTCACACCAAACTCACCAATTCTCGACCTAGAGCTCGTTTTTAACTTCAAAACTTACCAAATCTGATACACTGATCATTTTAAAACATAAACCCACAAGGTTTTGACACTAACAACACCAAATCAACCTATTTTGACCCAATTTACACTTGTATGAAAAATTAACACAAAATCTCTAATTTCTCAAAGATTAAATCACGAAATGTTATAATTCTTACCTTAAAAGAATCAGTGAATCACAAGGAACACAAAGATGTAATTGATTCGAGCTCAAGATCAAGGATTCAAGATTAGGGTTTTGGTAGTTGGAGAAGATGAAGAACGGGGTGATTTTGGGAAGAATCTGGAAAGTGAGAGAAATTGACTGCACTAGTCACCTATAGTGGGTTAAAATCCCACACTGTGCAGTGCACGGGTATTTATCAGTTATCTGATATTTCGTAGATCATTTGTCAACCCAAACAGAGTCCAAATTAAATAAACAAACCTGTTCTGTAACCCTTGTCACAAACTGGTCCTAATCACATTATTATTTAATAATAAATATTAAATAAAAATAAAAACATATAGTAACACAATACTAACTTAAGGGCACTTTAGTAATCTTACATCTAGGTCCGATTGAGGATGTTACACATTCTTCTATCATGTCATGAAAAATTGCCATCATGCACCTTTGAAAGGTTGCAGGGGCGTTGCAAAGTCCAAATGGCATGCGTTTGTAAGTAAAAGTACCATAAGGGCATGTGAATGTGGTTTTCTCTTGGTCCTCGGGTGCTATTGGAATTTGAAAATATCCTGAAAAACCATCAAGAAAACAATAGTAACTATTTCCGGCTAATCTTTTCAACATTTGATCAATAAAAGGTAAGGGAAAGTGATCTTTTCTGGTGGCGTCATTTAATTTTCTATAATCAATAAAAACACACCATCCTGTTACAGTCCTAGTAGGAATAAGCTCATTTTTCTCATTTGTGATGACAGTCATGCCACCCTTCTTAGGTACGCATTAAACTGGGCTTACCCATGGACTATCAGAGATTGGATAAATTAAACCTGCATCAAGTAGTTTAATAATTTCTTTCTTAACAACATCTTGCATATTAGGATTTAGTCTTCGTTGGCGTTGAACATATGTTTTATGACCTTCTTCCATAAGGATTTTATGTGTGCAATACGAAGGACTTATTCCTTTAATATCATGAATCTTCCATGCAATAGCTGGTTTATGAGCTTTTAGCACAGAAATGAGTTGAGATTTTTCATTTTCAGTAAGAGAAGACAATATTATTACAGGTAATTCAGACTCACCATGTAAATAAGCATATTCCAAATGGTTTGGAAGTGGCTTTAACTCTAATGTCGGTGGTTCTTCTATCGATGATTTATATCGATATCTGTCTTCCTCTTTTAGCATTTGAATTTCTTCTGTTGTTGGTTCATATCCATTAGCCATAAGTGTAGCTAACATTTCAGTTTCATCAATTGGTTCAGTTCCTTCTCCTAAATAACATTCTCCTGTTCCTTGTAATTCTGGAAATTCTTCTAACAATTCTACATGTGAATCTATAGTTTGAATATAATAACATGTATCATCTGCAGATTGCGGTTGTTGCATGGCTCTATCAACAGAAAAGGTAACACTCTCGTCCTCTATACTTAGGGTCAGTTTCTTACCAAACACGTCTATTATTGTTTTAGCCGTGTTTAAGAATGGTCTTCCTAATATGAGAGGAACTCGAGAATCTTCTTCCATGTCCAGAATAACAAAATCTACTGGAAATACTAAACTACTAACTTTAACTAGCATGTTCTCCATTATCCCTCTAGGATATTTTACTGATCGATCAGCTAGTTGTATGCTTATTCATGTTGGTTTCAATTCTCCAAGGTCTAGTTTAGCGTATAGTGAATACGACATTAAATTTATACTAGCACCTAAGTCTGCCAATACTTCTATTGAACTAAGACTACCCAGAAAATATGGAATTGTGAAACTTCCTGGATCTGAAAGTTTTTCTGGTATCTTATTCAACAGCACTGCAGAACAATTAGCATTCATAGTAATAGCCGAGAGTTCTTCCATTTTCTTTCTATTTGTGATTAGATCTTTCAAGAATTTAGCATATCTTGGCATTCCTGAAATTACATCAATGAAAGGAAGATTTACATTTATTTGTTTAAACATATCCAAAAATTTGAATTGCTCTGCTTCAAGTTTCTCTTTTCTCATTTTACTCGGGTAAGGAAGTGGTGGTTGGTATGGTTTAACATAAGGTTTAGCCTTAACTATGTTATCTTCATTAACATTTTCAACTACCGGTTCTGTTTCCTTATCTTGTTCAGATTATGGTTCTTGTGGAGTAGGAATAGCTTCATCAGAAATTACAGGCATTTCAGGTGGTTTAAGTGTAATACCACTTCTCATGGTAATGGCTTTTGCTGTTTCATTCCGGGGGTTAGCATTTTTATTACTAGGTAGACTTCCCGATTTTCTTTCACCTATTAACCTTGCTAGGTTGCTCACTTCTTGTTCCAGATTTTGAATAGAAGATTGTTGATTTCTAAATGCTTGAGCATTTTGTTCATTGGTTTGTTTCTGAGATGTGAAAAATTGAGTTTGAGATTCAACTAGCTTTGACATCATATCTTCTAAATTTGGCTTTTTATCATCGGTTTGTGGTGGTTTGTTTTGAAAATTAGGTCTTTGCTGGTTGTAAGTATTGTTGGATACTTGTTGATTGCTAGGACCTTGTTGGTTGTTGTATGGAACATTTTGGTTATAATTCTGGTTTTGATTGTAGATTGGTCTTGGCGGTTGATAATTATTCTGATAATTATTTCCAGGCCTTTGGTTTATATATGAAACATTCTCCCTTTGTTCCATTGTTAGTTCAATACTGAGACAATCTTTTGTCAAATGTGGTCTTCCACACTGCTCACAACTAATTCGTATTGAGTGAATATCTTTAGTCATCTTTTACATTCGTCTCTCGACAGCATCTATCTTTGCGGAAATGGAATCTAAGTCATGGCTAGAATCGGCTCTAGCTGCTTTAGATGATCTAATGATATCTTTTTCTTAGTGCCACTCATGTGAGTGGAAAGCAGTGTTATCAATAATTTTGTAAGCATCAGTTGCTGTTTTCTGCATAATGGAACCACCAGCTACTATATCGATGTCTTTCCTTGTAGTGATGTTGCATCCTTGGTAGAATATTTGTACTATTTGACAGGTGTCTAAACCATGTTGCGGACATCCTCTCAATAACTTTCCAAATCTTGTCCATGCCTCATATAAAGTTTCATTTGGCTTTTGTGTGAACGTAACAATTTCTCCTTGAAGTCTTACGGCTTTAGATGCTGGAAAGAATTGTTTAAGAAATTTTTCAACTAAAACATCCCATGTATCAATCGCCCCTTCAGGTAACGATTCTAACCAATCTTTGGCTTCTCCCTTTAAAGTCCAGGGAAATAACATGAGATATATCTGTTCATCCTCAACTTCTCGAATTTTAAATAAAGTACAGATCCTATTAAAGGTACTAAGATGTTCATTTGGATCTTCCTTTGGTGCACCACTAAATTGGCATTGATTTGTCACCATGTGTAGGAATTGTCCTTTGATTTCATAATCTGGCGCATTAATGTCTGGTCGAGTAATTGCGTGACCTTGGCCAGTGCGTTTAGCTCGCATTCGGTCTTCCATACTTAGAGGTTCCAGATTTTCCATGATCGAATTTGTTGAATCTGAATCACTAGAGGATTCTGATTTAATGGTTGGTTCCTCAACAATCTCTGTTTGAATGATTGGTGGTTCCGGAGGAAAAATTAATGGTTCAGGATCTATGAATTGTCCCTGAATATTCTCCGGGTTCTCAATTGTGAGGTCGGGTTCAAAAAATGGATTATCGGAAATTTGAATTGGAGTACTTGGTTGACTGGATGACGATTCTAAAGAAAAATCAACGGCGACAATATTTGCTAGATGTCTTGATCGAGTTACAGGTGGTGAACGTACAAAAGGTGGTGAACGTTTTGCTCGGTGCATTCACTGAATATCCTATTAGTTATAAAAGATAAGAAAAATTATATAAGTTATCAAATTAATAGACTTTTCTGATTTTGCCCACGTTTCGAATAGCCAAAAGATGCAGCAGAGGGGCAGGATTCGTTTGGTCTCAATATAATTGAGTACTGTTTGGCTCCAATAACCCGGTCCACGTACAAATCCAACTATTACTACTAATCAGAAAATCGATGTCTATCAATTTAACCACTTAAAATAATTTTTCGTTGAAAATTAAAGAAATTTTAGAGAAGAAAAAGAAAAAAAATCTAAGTCCTAAAACTAGAATGTCGAGAAATAAGAAAGAAAAAGAGCGCGTCGAAAAACGTCGAAAAATAAAAGGTCAAAAAATAATAGGCGTTGAAAAATAAAAATAAGAAAGTAGCGCGTCGAAACTTAAAAAGGAACTAAAAACTAAGAATTAAAAGTTGCATCTAAAAATATTAAAGCTTAAAAAAAACTATATCCCAAAACGGCAATAACTTAAAAAAGGTACTAAAATATATAAAACGGCGTCGCAAAATTATAAAGCACATAAATCTTAGTCTTAAAGAAAAATCATTTAAGGGATTTTACGGCAAAGCCTAAAAATCTAGAAATAAAAATAACTATGGCAAAAACTATACTTAAAACTAAATACGAGCTAAAAAGTTAAAAATATAAAAATAATCTTAAAGTTGTAAAAAATACAATTTTATAAAAATATTAATTGTTATATTATTTATTTTATAAAACTATTAATTTTATAATTTATTAAAACTAAATAAACTAAATATATAAATTAAATAATAACTAAAACTTATTAATTAAATATACAAAACCTAATTAGGGTTATTAATTAATAATAATAATTAATATAATCTAACCCTAAACTGGTCGCACCAGGTAGCAGGCGTGTCAAATCAGCTCATGTGATCGCATGAGCTGACCGTTGTAATACCATGCGATCGCATGGTCTACGAATTCGGCCAGACTTTGGGCTGCTACAGTACCAGGCCCGATACTTTTATATTTTTTTTTTCTGTTTTGCTGTTTTTATATTTATAAAAAGTATTTATATAAATTAAATAAAACTTATATTTTTACAAACTAAAAATAGAAATAGAGAAAATTTATAAAACTTATATATATTTAACAAACTATTAAAAATATATAATTTTTGTTTTTCTTTTTATATTTTTGTATTAAAACATATTTTTACAAAAACGTATTTTTATAAAAGTAAAATCTTTTTTTTATAGCGTTGCGCTTCTGGCGTTTTTAGCGTTCCCCGGCAGCGGCGCCAAAAATACTTGATGTGTGCGAGGTGTACTAGGAAATAGTATTATTTTTACAACGAAATACTATTAAATACGATACAATTTTAAACAAGATATTTATTTATTTATAGAATGGATATACCTAAACCTTGCTACAACACTTATATGCAGTGTACCTAATCGTACCGTAGTGTAGTTTTTAGTAAGTCCGGTTCGTTCCAAAGGGAAAATTAAACAAGCTTAACGCAATATTAGTTTTAATCTTATAAAAATACAAATATATATATAAGTAGTATTATTATTATAAAAGGGGGGTTTTTACCATTTAATGACCGGTTTGTCGATTTTAAAACTTAAGTCGCAGTTAAAACCTAATGTAAAATATTAAAAATAAATATAACTTAATTTAAAGCGTAAAGTAAATAACGATAATGAAATTGCGATAAATAAAAGTGCGATAAAATAAAATTGCGATAATTAAAGAGTACGATAATTAAAAGTGCAATTAAATATGAAATAAAAGAATTATGCTTATTTAAACTTCCGTAATCATGATGTTTGACGTGTTGATTTTAGTTTATTTCCATGGGTTAATTGTCCTTTGTCCTGGATTATTTAATATGTCCGTCTGGTTTTTGTCCATAACAGTCCATCAGTCATAAATATAAAGTGCGAGTGTCCTCGTCAAATTATCCTTATATCCGAAGTCAAATATTCCAACTAATTGGGGACTTAAACTGTAACAAGGTCTTAATACTTTGTTTAATAATTACACCAGGATATCGACTGCGTGTAACCCAAGGTTTTAATACTTTGTTAACAATTACGCCAAGTGTCCTTGTGCATAATTTTACCCCTGTTTTAATAATTCCATAGACTATTGATCCATTCCCGTGTCCGGTTAAATGAACGATTATTCGTACATATAAATATCCCGCCCATCGTGTCCGATCGAGTGTATGTGGTTATTTATAGGTACGTCCAATTGTAAATCTTTATATTAAATTAACAAACTATCATTTAATTAAACAAATATAAAGCCCATTAATAGCCCATAGTCTAATTTCCACAAGTGTAGTTCTTTTGTCCAAACCCTAATTATGGTACAAAGCCCAATTACCCAATTTTAACTTAGCTACGAGACATTAAATTAAAAATAACATTAACCATAACTTACAGTGATTAAAAATAGCGTAGCGTTACACGGACAGAATTTCGACTTACACCCTTACAACATTCGCTAACATACCCTTATTATTAGAAATTAAAATTAAAATTAAAATTATAATATATATATATATATATATATATATATATATATATATATATATATATATATATATATATATATATATATATACGAGTGATAGACAGAGAGATGGATAAAAGATGGATATATCATTCACTAAACTACGAATTTATAGGCATGTGGCCTCTTACCTACTGTCATGCGATCGCATGGTTTTTAGTCTTCCTGGCCATGCGATCGCATGGCCACTTTTTCCAGCCCACATGTTGTTGTTTGCATTCTGCCGACGGTTTATATAATAATATATAATATATAAATAATTTATATAATTATTTAAATATTATATTTTATTCTTATGCATAGTAGACTTGTAATTTTTAATCCGTTGCGTCGAGCGTTGAGAGTTGACTCTGGTCCCGGTTCCGAATTTTTGAACGTCCTTGCGTACAATTTAATATCTTGTATTTTGCGTTTCGCGTCTTGTACTCTTGTAATTTTGAGACGTTTCTCATCAATAATTTGAACCACTTTGATTGTACTTTGTACTTTTGAGCTTTTTGGTCGTTTGCGTCTTCAATTTGTCGAATCTGTCTTTTGTCTTCACCTTTTATTATTTAAACGAATATCACGTGTAAATAGAACAATTGCAACTAAAAGCTTATCTTTCTTGAGGGATAATGCTATGAAATATATGTTCGTTTTTAGCATTATCAATTTTAAAAGTCAAGTTAGAAGGATTAACTTTTGTTTGCGAACAAGTTTAGAATTAACTAAACTATGTTCTAGTGATTTCAAGTTTAAACCTTCGAATAAGGTAGTTTTATATATATGAATTGAATGATGTTATGAACATCATTACTACCTCAGGTTTTATGGATAAACCTACTGGAAATGAGAAAAATAGATCTAGCTTCAAAGGATCCTTGGATGGCTTGAAAGTTCTTGAAGCAGAATCATGACACGAAAACAAGTTCAAGTAAGATTTCCACTCGAAATAAGATTGTTATAGTTACAAAAATTGAATCAAAGTTTGAATATGAGTATTACCTTGTATTAGAAAGATATCTTACTGTAAATAAGAAAGATTTCTTGAGGTTGGATGATCAATTTACAAGATTGGAAGTAAGCTAGCAAACTTGGAAGTATTCTTGATTTTATGAAACTAGAACTTATAGAATTTATGAAGAACACTTAGAACTTGAAGATAGAACTTGAGAGAGATCAATTAGATGAAGAAAATTGAAGAATGAAAGTGTTTGTAGGTGTTTTTGGTCGTTGGTATATGGATTAGATATAAAGGATATGTAATTTTGTTTACATGTAAATAAGTCATGAATGATTACTAATATTTTTGTAATTTTATGAGATATTTCATGCTAGTTGCCAAATGATGGTTCCCACATGTGTTAGATGACTCACATGGGCTGCTAAGAGCTGATCATTGGAGTGTATATACCAATAGTACATACATCTAAAAGCTGTGTATTGTACGAGTACTAATACGGGTGCATACGAGTATAATTGTTGATGAAACTGAACGAGGATGTAATTGTAAGCATTTTTGTTAAGTAGAAGTATTTTGATAAGTTTCTTGAAGTCTTTCAAAAGTGTATAAATACATATTAAAACACTACATGTATATACATTTTAACTGAGTCGTTAAGTCATCGTTAGTCGTTACATGTAAATGTTGATTTGAAACCTTTAAGTTAACGATTATGTTAAATGCTGTTAACCCAATGTTTATTATATCTAATGAGATGTTTAAATGTTGTTACAACGATAATCGTTACATATATGTCTCATTTTGAAATCATTAAGTTAGTAGTCTTATTTATACATATGCAGTTCATTGTTAATATACTTAATGACATGTTTACTTATCATTTATCATGATTAAACATAGTGTATCAATATCTTAATATGATTCATATGTATTTAGTAAGACGTTGTTATAACAATAATCATTATATATACCGTTTCGAGTTTCTTAATTCAATAAACTCAATTTTATGTATATAACTCATTGTTAAAAAACCTAATGAGATACTTACTTATCATAATATCATGTTAACTATATATATAATCATATATATGTCATCATATAGTTTTTACAAGTTTTAACGTTCGTGAGTCACCGGTCAACTTGGATGGTCAATTGTCTATATAAAACCTATTTCAATTAATCAAGTCTTAACAAGTTTGATTGCTTAACACGTTGGAAATATTTAGTCATGTAAATATCAATCTCAATTAATATATATAAACATGGAAAAGTTCGGGTCGCTACACATCTAACTGTGGACAACTAGTTGTAGGTTACTAACGAGGACAGCTGACTTAATACACTCTAATCTTTAAAACATAATAAAAAAGGTTGTAATTATATTTTGATCATACTTTGATATATATGTACATATTTGTATAGGTTCGTGAATCGATCCGTGGCCAAGTCTTATTTTCGAGGAAGGAAATATCTGTGAAAGTGAGTTATAGTCCCACTTTTAAAATCTAATATTTTTGGGATGAGAATACATGCAAGTTTTATAAATGATTTAAAAAATAGACACAAGTACGTGAAACTACATTCTATGGTTGAATTATCGAAATCGAATATGCCCCTTTTATTAAGTCTGGTAATCTAAGAATTAGGGAACAGACACCCTAATTGACGCGAATCCTAAAGATAGATCTATTGGGCCTAACAAACCCCATCCAAAGTACCGGATGCTTTAGTACTTCATAATTTATATCATATCCAAAGGGTGTCCCGGAATGATGGGGATATTCTTATATATGCATCTTGTTAATGTCGGTTATCAGGTGTTCACCATATGAATGATTTTTATCTCTATGTATGGGATGTGTATTGAAATATGAAATCTTGTGGTCTATTATTACGATTTGATATATATAGGTTAAACCTATAACTCACCAACATTTTTGTTTACGTTTAAAGCATGTTTATTCTCAGGTGAATACTAAGAGCTTCCACTGTTGCATACTAAAATAAGGACAAGATTTGGAGTCCATGTTTGTATGATATTGTGTAAAAACTGCATTCAAGAAACATATGTCGATGTAATATATTTCTATTGTAAACCATTATGTAATGGTCGTGTGTAAACAGTATATTTTAGATTATCATTATTTGATAATCTACGTAATGTTTTTTAAAACCTTTATTGATAAAATAAAGGTTATGGTTGTTTTAAAAATGAATGCAGTCTTTGAAAAACGTCTCATATAGAGGTCAAAACCTCGCAACGAAATCAATTAATATGGAACGTTTATAATCAATATGAACGGGACATTTCAACCCTTCTAACAATAAATGATCCCAACCATCGGGACTTAAGCTTTCCTGGTGATAACTTGAAACGGGCATTGTAAACAAGGACACGATCTCCTTCCATGAATTCTTTTGGATTTTTTCAATCTCTTGTCGTGCCATTGTTTGGTCTTTTCCTTATAAATTAGAGAGTTGTCATAGGCTTCAAGCCTTAACTTATCTAATTAATTCAACTGGGTCAAACGTAACCGACCCGCCTCTTGGTAATCCAAATTACATGCCCTTAGCGCCCAATGCGCTTTGTGTTCAATCTCCAACGGGAGATGGCATGCTTTTTCGTATACCATACGGAAAGGAGTGGTTCCAATAGGTGTTTTGTAAGCCGTGCAAAAGGCCCACAATGCATCGTTTAACTTAACTGACCACTCTTTTGGATTCGCACCAACGGTCTTTTCAAGTATGCGTTTTAACAACCGATTGGTATTTTCCACTTGCCCACTTGTTTGGGGATGATAGGATGTTGAAATTTTATGGATCACTCCATATCTTTTAAACACCTTTTTTAATTGCTTATTGCAAAAGTGGGTGCCTCGGTCACTGATAAGGGCTTTTGGTGTGCCAAACCTTGAGAAAAGTTCCATAAAAAAGGTTACTACAACTCGGCCATCATTTGTTGGTAGAGGTTTTGCCTCCGCCCATTTTGAAACATAGTCTATGGCAACAAGTATGTAGAGGTAAGAATGAGACTTTGGAAAGGTCCCCATAAAGTCAATTCCCCAAACATCGAACACCTCGCATACTTGGATGCTTTATTGAGGCATTTCATCCCGTTTAGTGATTTGATCGGCCCGTTAGCACGCGTCACATGCCTTACAAACAGTGTAGGCATCTTTGAATATTGTAGACCAATAGAAACCGGCCTCGTAAACTTTCCTCCCCGTGATTTGGGGACCAAAGTGCCCACCTGTTGGACCAAGGTGACAATCAAGCAGAATTTCGGTGCATTCCTTCCCCGAAACACACCTGCGAATAACTCCATCCGCACATCGCCTAAATAGATAAGGGTCTTTTCAAAAATAGTATTTTAGGTCACTAAAGAATTTCTTTCTTTTCTGATGTGACCAACCGGTTTCTAGGTAACCCCCAACAATGTAATTGGCGAAGTCAACATAGCACGGGTCTTCCACCTTCTCTACTCTCATGAGGTATTCACCGGGAAAATCATCTTTAATACTCGATTCATGGAGTACTTCAAGATTGGGATTTTCAAGTCTAGAAAGATGGTCAGCCGCGAGGTTTTCAGCACCTTTCTTGTCCTTAATCTCGATATCAAATTCTTACAAAAGCAAGACCCATCTTAGCAATCGAGGTTTTGCACCCGGCTTAGAGAAAAGGTATTTCAATGCTGAATGATCGGTGAAGACAATTGTCTTCGATAGGACAAGATATGATCGGAATTTGTCGAAAGAAAAGACGATAGCAAGGAGTTCTTTTTCCATGGTTGTGTAGTTTAATTGAGCTCCTTGTAAAGTCTTACTTGCATAATAAATGGGTTGAAAACGTTTCTCAACCCGTTGGCCCAAAACTGAACCAACTGCAAAATCCGATGCATCGCACATTAGCTCGAATGGTAATGACCAATTTGGAGCTATGATTATTGGTGCGTTGACAAGTTTTTGTTTTAAAACATTGAATGCCTTAGTGCATTCACTTGTGAAAACAAAGGGTGCATCTTTTTCGAGAAGTTTATTCAATGGCGTTGAAATTTTTGAAAAATCTTTAATAAATCGCCGGTAAAACCCGGCATGCCCAAGAAAACTTCTCACACCCTTCACATTTGAAGGAGGTGGAAGGTTGGAAATGACGTCAACCTTTGCTGGATCCACCTGAATACCAACACTTGAGATTTTGTGCCCCAATACAATGCCTTCTTTTACCATAAAGTGGCATTTTTCCCAATTTAGCACTAAGTTTGATTTCTCACACCTAATCACCATTTTCTCCAAATTTAGAAGGCATGAATCGAACGTGTCACCGAAGACTGAAAATTCATCCATAAACACTTCCATAAATTCTTCAATCATATCGTAGAAAATGGCCATCATGCACCTTTGGAATGTTGCGGGAGCATTACATAGACCAAAGGGCATTATGTGGTAGGAAAAGGTGCCATAGGGACACGTGAAGGTAGTCTTTTCTTGATATTCGGGGGAGTTGGAATTTGAAAGTACCCCAAAAAACCATCTAGGAAACAATAAAAGCTATTTCCTGCTAGTCTCTCTAACATTTGATCAATGAATGGTAGCGGAAAATGGTCTTTTCTCATGGCATCGTTTAGCTTACGATAATCTATACAAACTCGCCACCCTGTGATAGTTCGTGTTGTGATAAGCTCGTCTTTATCATTGGTGATAACAGTTATACCACCCTTTTTAGGAACACAATGGACCGGGCTTATCCACGAACTGTCTGAGATTGGGTAGATTAGACTTGCATCTAGCAATTTAATGATTTCCTTTTTGACAACATCTTGCATATGAGGATTTAGTCTCCTTTGACGTTGCACCACTGGTTTGGAATTTTCTTCCATCAAGATCTTGTGCGTGCAATAAGAAGGACTAATTCCTTTTATATCATGGATTTTTCATGCAATGGCCGGTTTGTGGGCCTGTAGCAAGGAAACAAGACGTTCTTTTTCATGTTCAGAAAGAAGTGAGGAAATAATTACTGGAAGTTTCGAATCTTCCTGAAGGAAAGCGTACTCAAGATGATCAGGGAGCGGCTTAAGCTCTAAAATTGGAGGTTCCTCAATTGAGGATTTACTCCGGTACTCGCTATCCTTGTTCAGCTGTTCTATCTCCTCCTCAGTTGGTTCATACCCATTTACCATCAAAGTGGCCATCACATCCATTTCTTCAATGGAAAATTCTTCATCTACACTCGCCAAATCGTATACACCTGTCTCATCTGATTCGGGAAATTCCTGCAAGAACTCATAATGCGAATCTATGCTTTGCATAAAATAACAAGTATCATCTGAAGATTCAGGATATTTTAATGACTTGTCAATTGCAAAAGTCGCACTAGCTTCACCAATTCTAAGGGTCAACTGCTGGTCATAAACATCAATGACACATCTAGCAGTATTCAAAAATGGTCGACCCAAAATAATTGGTATTCTTTCATCAACTTCCATGTCTAAAACCACAAAGTCTGCCGGAAAAATCAGATTCCCGGTCTTAACTAACAAATTCTCTATTATTCCCCGAGGGAATTTTATAGAGCGATCAGCTAGTTGAATAGCCATTCGTGTGGTCTTGAGTTCCCCAGGGGCTAACTTAAGGTAAATTGAATAGGGCATTAAATTGATACTAGCCCCCAAATCGACCAATGCCCTCATACAGTCGAGGTCACCCATTAGACATGGAATAGTAAAACAACCTGGATCTTACAGCATTTCAGGAAGTGTGTTGGACACCGGCGCTGAACATCTAGCATTTAAAGTGACAGACAAAACGCTTTCCATCTTCTTGCGGTTAGTAAGTAAGTCTTTTAAGAACTTATCATACTTGGGCATACCAGAAATCACATCAATGAAAGGCATATTTATGTTAATTTGTTTAAACATATCTAGAAATTTTAACCTTACGGCTTCGAGCCTTTCTTATTGTTGCTTTCTTGGGTATGGGAGCGGTGGTTGATATGGCTCCACTACGGGTTTCTCCCGTTCTTCCTTCTCAACCATTTGTTCCAGCTCCTTAACCGGTTCGTCATTTTTGTTCAACGGAACACTAAAATCAGAATCTTTTGGCATTTTTGGAGCTTCGTATGCTAGACCACTCCTTGTGGTGATAACATTGACGTGTTCATTTCGGGGGTTCTTATTAGTATCCCCCGGTAAACTCCCTGGTTTTCTTTCGCTAAGTAAACTAGCTAAACCACTCATTTGCTTCTCCAGATTCTGAATCGCAGCTTGTTGGTTTTTAAATTGGTGTTCGTTCTTCTCGTTTGTTTGGCTTATATTGGTGACAAGCTGGGTCTGAGATGCAATTAACTTCTCCAACAAACTCTCCATATTTGACTTTTTCTCTTCTTGTTGGGATTTTTGATAAAAACCCGGAGTTTGTTGTTGGAACCCACTACTTGACCCTTGTTGGTAATTGGAATTTTGACCTTGAGGATTGTAGGGGTTGTTGAAGTTTCGGTTAAATTGGGCTCTTCCTTGAAATTGATTATTATTTCTTTGGCTTATGAAAGCCACTTCTTCTTTTTGAGCCATTGTTAAACCGGCATCACAATCTTTTCCTAAATGGAGACCACCACAGTATTCACAACCTACTTTCATACTATGAATTTCCTTGGTGATTTTGTCCATGTTTCGAGCAACACCGTCTATTTTCACACTTAGGGAACTAAGGTCATCATAAGCACTGGCGCTTTGGACTTGAGTATTACGAGTAATTGGTTGTTTTTGATGCCACTCATGAGAATAATCGGCTAGCTTCTCGATTATCTCATAAGCCTCTTGCTCGGTTTTGTCCATAAGTGAACCCCCGGCCGCTTGATCAATGGAAATTCGGGTTGCAACATCACAACCCTTGTAAAAGATTTGGACTTTTTGGAAGGTATCCAAACCATGGTTTGGACAACCTCTTAGCATTTTGGAAAATTGATTCCATGCTTCGTACAAGGTTTCCATCAGCTTTTGACAAAATTGGGTAATATCTTGTTGGAGTCTCGCGGACTTAGAAGCTGGAAAATATTTCTTAAGAAATTTTTTCAACATACCATCCCAAGTTTCTATCGTAGCCTCGGCCAATGAATCTAACCAACTTCATGCCTCCCCGTGGAGTGTCCTTGGGAAAAGTCTTAAAAATATGGCCTGGTCAATGTCTGGTTTAAGTTTGAAAAGAAGACATATCTCTTGAAAAAGACGAATATGTTCGTTTGCATCTTCATTCGGACCACCACCAAATTGACACCTGTTATTAATCATTTGGAGAATATGTCCTTTTATTTCAAAATTTACCTCACCAGTGGGCGGAGTAATATCACTACCTTGTCCGGTTCGGGTTTCCTTCATCTTGGCCGCCATTGATTGTCTTGGTACCACCGGTCTTGCTTCTCCTTCCATTTCAAATTTTGGAGGAGGAACGGGCTCACCAAATTCAGAATATCTCGGCTTGGTTGTACTTGATTCTGAATCAAAAGTTTCCTGCTTTGATGAAGATTCAAAAAGTTCAAGTACTTCTTATGGGATCCTACCAAGCTTTCTATCAGGTTCTGTAAGCGGTGTAAGTAATGGTGAATCTGAACTTCGGGTATGTGAAAATCTGTCAATCACACAACTAACAAAACTATTAAATACACCGATTCTATAAGTTTAAAAATCAAAGACTATTAATAATTAAGAAACTACTTAATCACAAATTAGTTAACAATTCTATTTTGACACAAAACTGTCCCCGGCAGCGGCGCCAAAAACTTGATGTGCAAAACGTGGTATATGAATTAACGTATGAAATTATATGGAAAAATACCAATTAAATATTGTTACACACTAACGGGCAGTGTACCCGATCGTGTAGTAGTATAAATAATGGTTTAGTTCCGTGTATCGTTCCAAGGACAGTTGTATTAGTCAAACTAGAATGAGAAACTATATTATGATTAACTAATTAAATAAAACTTAAAGGTACAAGATATTATGTTTTTGTGGCTATTTAACGATTTAGCCAAATCAGAGAAGATTAAAAGTAAAAACAATATTTTTGGTCTTTTAAGTTTATATAGTGAAAACAAATGCAAAGAAAACAAATAAGATAGTTTGATTAAAATCAAAGATACGAAATGTTCATCTAGATATTTTACCCTCGGTATTGGATGTAAGTTATATTGTTAAGACCCGATTGAATGACTATGTGTGTAAGTTACCTAATAGATTTACCAAGAGTTCTCTTTAGTAAACACGCAAACTCGATTACAAGATCAAGGGTTCCCTTTTCTCTATAGTTCTCGTATTTGTAACCAAATAACTATGATATATATGCTAATCACCCAAATCGACTTGTCAAGAGTTCTCTTTAGCAAGTACTCAAATTAGAATTACTAAGTGTAGGGTTCCCTATCACCTTGACCTTTTCGTTTGTGACAAGTTGATTAGCTAGATCAAAGACTTGAATACCAATTGTCTTTTGCGTTTGCTCTACACAATTCATTCCTATATCGTCTAATCATTTTGATCTAATTTACCCCTTGGTCCGGTTTAGTAAACAATCAATCTAAGATAAGTTGATTGTAAATCAATATGATACATCAACAAGAGTTCTCTTTATCAACAACATATCAATTAACTAGATACAAATGATTTAACATCAATAAGCATGGTTCTTTGATTCAAGCTTTAATCTATCACACATAATACATTCAATCAATAAGATTACATCCAATACCTCAATTATTAATCTAGACAAACATTATAGAGTTTAGCCAACAATCATATTAACAAACAAAATAGCAATCAATTGATAAGTAGAATTCATTGTGAAGAACAAGAAATCAACCTAATAGAGAATGAATCTTGAATGGAGAAGGTGTTGAATCTTGATTCTTGGATATTAAGCCTCTTCTAAGAGCTTGGAATTCTCCAATTTTGCTCCTAAAATCGTCTTGGAACTCCTCTGTTTTGTAACTGTTCGTATCTGATCTTATCTCTCTTTTTTAAAGTGCTGAAAGTTGGTCAAAAGCAAAAAGTAGGCTGAAACCTACTTCTGGACGGCGTCCAGATTTCTGGACGATGTCCAGTTGTAAAGGCCTGGACGGCATCCAGTTGTAAAGGCCTGGACGGCGTACAGAAATCTGGACGGCGTCCAGTTATGCTGAATTGTACTGTCTCGTTTTTTCCAAATCTCCCTTCATTTGGACGGCGTCCCAATCATTTTGGATGGCGTCCAACATATCTGCAGTCTTGTTTTATCGTTTTAGAGCGCTAATTTGACCATAACTTGTATCGGGATCAACTATGATGAAATCACAACTTATAGAATGTTCATAATTCACCAAAACTCTTTATAAACCACTTTCTGATATACTTTTCATACCTTTGTGTATTACTTGTAGAAACCGCCTAAACTATCCTTGATTCTAGAATATTTTACACGATATTGCGAGATATATATATGATGTAATTGCGCAATATCAATGGGCTTCGTCCAAAATAAGGCTCCGCAAGTCCCCATAACTAGGCACCCAAATTTTTTCAGCGAAATATCGAAGTCCGATCTCCTTAACTTTGAATCGAGAGGCGAGGATATTCAATCGTTCGAGAGGGATGTTTTCATCCTTAAGAGCTTCGTCTTGAGCTACTCGAATTTGGTTATTGAGATTGGTGTGGATGGTGATGTTTAAAGCTCGGACACGAAGAGGCACCGCTCTTTCTTTTCGACTTAAGGCATCGGCTACGACATTTGCCTTCCCGAGATGGTAACGAAGCTCGTAATCGTAATCGTTTAAGGTTTCAATCCACCGTCGTTGTCTCATGTTTAGTTGCTTTTGGTCGAAGATGTGTTGAAGGCTTTTGTGATCGGTGAAGATGGTGCTTTTGGTTCCGTAAAGATAGTGTCTCCACATTTTAAGTTCAAAGACAACGGCTCCGAGTTCGAGATGATGTGTCATGTAGTTCTGTTCATGGATTTTCAATTGTCGGGATGCATAAGCAATAACCTTCTTTTGTTGCATTAAAACACACCCAAAACCATGTTTCGAGGCATCGCAATATACAACAAAATCATCATTGCCCTCGGGAAGCGATAAGATAGGAGCGGTGGTTAACTTCTTCTTCAAGATTTGAAACGCGGATTCTTGCTCGGTTGACCAAACGAATTTCCTTCCTTTATAAGTTAACACGGTTAGAGGACGTGCAACCAAAGAAAAATTTTCGATGAATCTACGATAGTATCCGGCGAGACCCAAAAATTGACGAATGTGAGTAGGAGTAGTAGGAGTTTCCCATTTGCTAATAGCTTCGATTTTCGCGGGATCGACCTTAATACCTTGGTCACTTATGATATGATCGAGAAATTGAACTTCCTTCAACTAAAATTCACACTTGGAGAATTTGGCATAAAGTCGTTCTTGTCTAAAGAGTTCAAGCATGAGTCGGAGGTGTTGTTCGTGTTCTTCTTCGCTTTTAGAATAGACCAAGATATCATCGATGAATACGATAACGAATTTATCGAGATACGGTTTGCACACGTGGTTCATGAGGTCCATGAACACCGCCGGTGCATTAGTTAGACCAAATGGCATGACAAGGAATTCGTAACTATCATAGCGAGTCCGAAAAGCGGTTTTGGAGACATCTTTCCCCTTAACCCTTAATTGATGATAACCCGAGCGGAGATAGATTTTTGAATATACACAAGATCCTTGTAGTTGATCGAAGAGGTCATCGATGCGTGGGAGAGGATATCGGTTCTTAACCGTCAATTTGTTTAGTTCAGGATAATTGATGCACATTTGTAGGGATTCATCTTTCTTCTTAACGAATAAGATCGGAGCGACCCATGGTGAATGGATAGGTTGGATAAAACCACGGTCAAGTAGTTATTGAATTTGACTTTGCAATTCTTGCATTCCGGATGGAGCAAGTCTATACGGTTCACGTGCTACGGGTGTGGCTCCCGAAATAAGATCGATTTGGAATTCAACTGGTCGATGAGGTGGAAGACCCGGCAATTCATCGGGAAAAACATCGAAAAACTCACTAACAATTGGCACATCATTGATATGCTTCTCATCAGTCTTGACTTTCTTAACGTGAGCTAGAATCGTGAAACAACCTTTACGAAGGTATTTTTCAACTTTAAGGCACGAAACGAGGTTGAGTCCGGTGCAACTCTTATCGCCATAGACAACCAAGGGTTCACCATTCTCGATAGGAATTTGAATCGCTTTAAGATCACAAAGGATGTGAGATTTTGTTTTGGCTAACCAATCCATACCAATGATTACATCAAAGCTCCCTAGTTCTATAGGTATCAAGTCAATTTCAAACTCTTTACCCATTAAGTTTAACGTACACCCCATATAAAATTTATCGGCACTCAATAATTTCCCGTTGGCCACTTCAATGGTATAAGTAGTATCTAGTAGGAGTGGTAGGGTGCTAAAAGAATGAGTCAAAGTCTTGGATACAAAACTCTTATTGGCACCCGAATCGAATAAGCAAGAAACATAAGAGTTGTTGAGAAGAAACGTACCCGTGACTAGTTCATTGTCATCTCGAGCTTCCTCGGTGTTAATGTTGAAAGCTCGGCCGCGCGTATTGGGGTTATCTTTCTTCTTTGGGCATGCATTTCTATAATGACCCGTTTGACCACATTCGTAACAAGTGACCAACTTTGGTGCATTGGGCCCCTTTCGAGCTATGGGGGCGGCACTTTTACAATCATTGGCCTTATGACCAAACCCTTGGCACCGGTGGCAAATTAACTTGCCACATTCACCTAAGTGATGCTTGTGGAATTTGTTGCAAAGAGGTAGGTTCCCGGCATAACCCTTCTTGCCATCGGAGGTGAAAGGCTTTTTGGTGAAGGTGTTGTTGTTGTAGTTGCTTGATGGAGTGGCTTCCCATTTTCTTTTGTTGCCACCTGATTTGTCCTCGGCCTTAGGTGTCGGTACAACGATTTCATCTACCGTCTCTATCAATTGACGGGCCATCTTCAAAGCTTCTTGTAGGTTGGTGGGTTTGGATGCCATTACCCCGTGTTTGATGCTCTTTGGGAGGCCATCCATGTAAAGTTCGACTCGGAGGGATTCGGGAGTCACGAGAGCCGAACACATTAGAGATAACTCTGCAAACCGTTGATTATAAGCCTTGAGGTTGTTTTCGACCGCTTTTAGAGTTCTTAGCTCTTGTTCGAGCTTTTGGATCTCTTCTTGAGGAAAGTATTCGGTGATCATCTTTTCTTTCAAATCGGGCCAAGAGAGAGCGTGGGCTTCATCGGTACCCACCGATTGTACATACGTGTTCTACCACGTGAGAGCGATACCGGCAAAGGTGTGGGTGGAATATTTGACCTTATCTTGGTCCCGGCAACCGCTTATGCTAAAGACGGCTTCCATTTGTTCGAACCATCGAGTGAGGGCAACCGGCCCTCCGGTCCCATCAAAAGTGTGAGGTTTGCACCCAATGAAAGCTTTGTAGGAGCATCCCTCGTTTGAATTTCCGGCTCCATTGTTGTTGTTGTTGTTGTAGTTGTTGTTATTGTTGTTGTTGTTGGATGAGTGACCGGCCATGGCCGCATCCACGGCGGTGGCTATCATTCGTTGTAAAGCTTGTTTGGGAGTTTCATTGCGGCGTACACGGCAAGGAGGCATTGTTCCTTTAAGACACAAGAATATCATTGATTAGTATTCTCAATAATACTAATCGTGATACAGAATAGAGATAAAGAGAAAATTTCCCTTGACTCGCCTTAAATTTTTTATGTCATAATGTCGGAACCTCCATATGAGTCACCGTAATATAATCCCGGCAATTATATTACCCTAATTCATATGTGCATTCGACATCATTTCATATAGTTAACGTGGCGTGTTAATCAAATTATACAATGTGAGGTTAAGATGGAAACAAGAGTTAGATATGAATAGATGAGTTCGAGTATAAATGCACAAGTAGTCAAGTAATTTCTAATTCAAGTCTATATGCCGGTTGTAGTCTAGACTCACTAATGTACCCTATGACTCGGGGTCGACACCAATGAACTCTAAATCCCTACAACCAACGCTTTGATACCATCTGTAGAAACCCGACAAAATTGACATTGACGGCACCGTCTACTTAGGTCCCGTTACATGGTCATAAGTCTTTAAAACAGACGTTTGACCCAAAATATGTCGCATTCATTTCAAATGTGAAGATTGTTTCAAAGTTTACAAAAATAGTTCAACCACAAGTTAAGTTACAACGTTATAAGTACAAATGAAACCTATGCGACACAATTTAAAAGTACCCAAAAGATGCTCCATGTATGCACATATACTCGACATCCAATACAAGTATCAAAATAATGAGTGGAAGCATGTATCACAAAACGTTCAAGGACCTGAGAAAAACATAGAAATCTGTCAACGAAAACGTTGGTGAAATCATAGGTTTAAGTAAGTAAGTAAGTACAAATGAACCACAAGATTTATAACATTTGAATAATAGTAAACCATTCTAAAATTTGTTTAACACGAGCACCCAATTATCAAGGCTTAACTTTCCTTCCATAGAACACCATCACAATAGTGTTAGGACATACACTGTTTCTCGAAAATATATTTCATCCGAAATAACGGTAGCGAACCGTCCGAATGAGGGTTTGTCAAACTCATATGGCCATACAACATAAGTTCTCGCTTACACCCGGCAAGTGTAACTAATGACAATCGAATTGAGGATTTTGTTCTAACTCGTATGTAGAATGTTTGTTTTCGTACTTGTGTTCACTTTGTAAATTGAAACGTTTATGTTTTCTCATCCCAAATGTAAGTTTAAAAGAGTAAAAGTGGGACTATGATCTCACCTTGATTGCACGAATAGTAAAATGTACTTCACAAAGTAACGTGTGCAAGAACGAATGCTAGTCTTGACCTAGACAAATAGGTTGTATCAATATCGGTAAACACGGTCGGTCAAAGTGTTTAATTAGTCATATGGATCGTTACGACTCTATTAATATAGCATGTGAGTCAAATTGTCAAGTTTCATGCAAGATAACAAGATAAAAGAATGTTAGAATGATTGCATAAGTATTTGGTTAAGTTTGAATAAAAGTCAACTTTGGTCCGGTCAAAGTCAACGAAAAAGTCAACACATTCTGGTCGGGTCCCGAACTATTTTTTTGAGGTTTTTAATCATATATAAGCATGTTAGAACAAGTTACATGTTAACCGGAGGTGCGTAGCATAGTTAGAATTTTACGTAAAATGACCAACCAAAACAGTCCCTGGTAGTTCATTTGGACGGCGTCCAGATTTGCTAGACGGCGTCCAGATGTGAAGGCCTGGATGGCGTCCAAGCTTTTGGACGGCATCTAAACACTTGGGTAGAAACAGTTTGCTGAAATACACAAGTGCACGAACCAAAACCTAAACAAACACAATTTGTGATCCGCAAACAATCAAAACATGTATCTTATATCATCGGAAAGGTATTTTGACGAGGAAAACAACTAAGCACATTTCATCAATCAATCTGCCACTTATAACAACCAAAATCTCATTATATGCCTATCATTTATGACATTCGAGTTCATAATTGCACATTTATGATTCGGGGATTAAATGCACATATCCAATACGCCGTTTCATAGGTAATTACACATACAATACAACTAAACACCTACAAACAACATTGTCAAGAATTTGATGCATCAAAAGTCCATTTTACTTCTATCAAACCCTAACTCAAACTCATAATTTCATAAATCATGTTAATGGATCTTTCATAATCATCTTACACATCAAAATGAAGCTAGAGATGCTAGTAACACATTTAATACTTGAACTTTATCATTTAAACAACATTTACTCAACCAAATCACAAGATCAAACACACAAATTTCAAATTCATGCTAGTTACACCAAAACAACAAGATCAGGCATACAAATCATATATTCATGTGAGACTTGAGCCATAGACACTAATTAACACTTTTATAAGTCAAAATTATCAAGAACACAAAATCTAGTGTTTTTAGAAAGATACCCAAATGAGATGTAATCGGTATGGATTCGAAGAGGAGGATGCGAGGATTCCAAATATGTAATTTGTTTGGATTGATGCTTGCTCGATTTGAAATAGATGATGATTCTTTGAATTTGATGTTGAGAGGAAAAAGGTGGAAGTATTGAGAGAAGAGGAGGATGAATGAATGGAGGAGGATGGAGTTGACTAGTTGACCTAGTCATCTCTTTGCCCTCTTGGCAAGTTTAGTCCCTCAAGTTTGATTCGGGTGCGTGAATTAACTAAACGAAATATTTTAAAACGCGTATTAACGGAAGATGTTATAATTATGCAACGGACTTTAAAATAATATAACGGAAGGTAATGAATGAGGGTTTGTTAAACCCGTATGGATCCACACAACATAAGTTCTCGGTTACACCCTGCAAGTGTAACTAATGATAATCGAATTGAGGATTTTTGTTCTAACTCACTGTGGAATGTTTGTTTCTTCGTACTTGTGTTCAAAGCTTAAAAGTAAGTAGTACAAGGTGTAACAAAGTATATGTTTCTCAGCCCACGATTTAAAAGAATAAAATTTTTTGAAAAGGTGGGACTATGATCTCACCTCGAGTGCACGAGTATAAATGTACTTCGCAAAGTAAACGTGTGCATGAAAGTTGTTTAGACTTGACCTAAACAAGTAAGTTGTATCAATTAACCGGTTACGACACAAGGTCGGGCAAAATGTGTTCAATTAGTCATATGGCTCGTTACGACTCGAATAGTATAGCATGTGAATCACGTTATCAAGTTTCATGCAAGAATCAAGTATAAAGGCCCGTTAAAACGATTGCATAAGTGTTTGGTTAAGTTTGACTAAAATTCAAACTTGGTTAAAGTCAACGAAAAAGTCAACACATTCGGTTCGGGTCCCGAACTATTTTTCTAAGCTTAGAAGTCATATATGAGCATGTTGGCCAAGTTTCATGTCAATCGGGGGTGCATAGCATAGCTAGAATTAAACGAAAAATGACATTTTTGGGTAGTCTGCCTCAGATGCGCCGCATCTGTGTCTGGTTCAGCAATTCTGGGGCAGTTTAACACTTAAACGAATCCAACTTCAAACAACCATAACTTATGAACCGTAAACATTCAAAACATGTATCTTATATCGTTGGAAAGGTATTTTGAAGAGGAATACAATTAAACACATTTCATCAAACAAAAACTTCATTTTAAAAAACAAAAACCTCGTCGAATGATCGTTAAAAGTTCAAAATTAAAGTTTCAAGTTCAAAAAATGCATTTCTTGACTCGGGAATCCAATCTACACAAACGATATGCCGTTTCGAAGGTAATTAAACATACAATACAACTAAATACTTACTAATAACATTTCATGGCATTCAAAGCATCAAAAGTTCATTTCAAAGTTCATCAAACCCTAACCAAAATCATGAATTCAATCATTTTGTAAATGGAGCTTTTCTAAATCAACCTACACATCAAAATGAAGCTAATGATGCTAGTAACACATTTAATACATGAACTTTAGCATTTAAACAACATTTAATCATCCAAAATTCAAGATTAAGCACACCCATTTTTTATATTCAAGCTAGTTACTCAAAACAACAAATCGAGCAAACTAAACACATATTCATGTTAGACTTGAGCCATAGACACTAACTAACACCATTTTAAGTCAAAAACACGGATTAGAGAAATCTAGAGTTTTAGAAATATTACCCAAACGAGATGAAATTGGTACCAAAATGTAGAAGATGAAGAGAGGATCACGAATATATAATTTGTTTTAATGTTTGCTTGCTTGAATGGATTTGGATGATGATTCGTTGAAGATGTGAAAAATTGAGTTCTTGGTAACTAGAGAGAAAAGAGGATGAGGAGGTGAAGATGAAAATGAATGAATGGTGGAGATGAATGGTTGACTAGTTGACCTAGTCAACTAGTTTGTCCACTTGACAACCTTAGTCCCTCGAGTTTAAAGCGGGTGCGGGAAATAACCGAATGAATTATTTTAAAAATGCTAGAATAAACGGGAGATGTTATAATCGAATAACGGAAATATCAAGAATGTTAGTTAACGAAGGACACGAATTTAGATAACGAAAGATATTATTAAAAAACAGTGTTAAAATAAGTTTAACGGAAAAAAATGCGGGATGTTACATTACCTACACCTTAAAAGAAATTTCGTCCCGAAATTTAGTTGGAAGTAGTAGTCGTTGTTTCTTCCTCGAGATCTTGCGTTGCCAATTCTACGAATAAGTGAAGGTACTTCCTTGGACATTCCAACGAACTTTGACAGTAGGGATTTCACGTTGTTTTAAAGTTTGGTTTCACGATTCATAATTCAACCGGTCCTCCTACGAAGTGAAGTTTGTCATTGATAGTAAGTTCATCAAAAGAAATAACAAGTTCTTGCTCGGCAAGACACTTCTTTAAATTTAATACACGGGATGTAGGATGAACGTAGCTCAATTGAGTCGGGAAGTCGAAACGGTACGCAACGGGTCCAATACGCCCCAGGAATTTTAAAGGATCAAAATATTGCGAATTTAGCTTTCTACGTTTCCCTAAACGGATTACACCTTTTCAAGGTGCGACTTTTAATGTTACGCGGTTACCCACTTGGAATTCGAAATGTTTACGTCTAACATCGGTGTAGCTCTTTTGGCGACTACGGGCCGTCTTGAGCCTTTCTTGGATTTGAACGATCTTAACGGTTACTCCATGTATGAGTTTGGGTCCGGTGGTTTGATTATCATCTACTTCGGTTCAACGAATAGGAAACGACAATGGCGGTTATATGAGTTTTTGAAAGGTGTGGCGTTAATACACGAAAGAAAATTTTGTAGTAAGAGAATTTGACTAAAGTCAAGTACTTTTCTCAAGTAAATTTGAAGTTGATAATACAAATTCGTATCATGGTTTCCAAGGTTTGAATCGTATGTTTGTTTGGTCCTTCGGGTTGTGGTTGATGTGTTGTACTCATGTCTAAATGTGGTCCCGAGGCTTTTTGTAAGGCACTCCGAAATCTAGAAGTGAAACGAGGATCTCGATCTGAAACGAAGTACATTTATGTAAAGTATATTTGAACAAGTTTGTTAAAACTTGAAAACGTTTGTTGGAACAAGTTTCTCATCGGTTTTCTGAAAACGTTAGTTAGGACTATTCACCCTCATGGCGAATACTAGTATAACGTGAAGAGAAGTGTGATGCGAGAGAAGTGTCCGCCTCGATGTGAGCATAACAAGCATATTGTAGTTCGCTGATAAAACTGTGCGAAAATGAGATAGTATGCACGTGTAACATGTGTTTGAAGTCGAAAGAATTGTCATTCATTCGGAAGCATAAATATGGTTCGACAATAATCGGAGATGTGTCCCTGGTATGGTTGTTATCAATATTCTCGGAGTTTTCGGATGTTCAAACAAGAAAGATGAAGTCATGTACATGGCACATGGTGGTGATTAGGTTGATCGAGTCCAATCACCTTCATTTGTCATTAGAACTTTGGTATGACTAACCGTAATATAACCACGTTGATCGAGTATCGTTATATTACGCTAACCCATACCTCCATTCCTACATCACCCCATAGATTCAAGTTCATAAAATCGTGAAGTTTTAAAATGAACAAAGTGTAACGACGTCTCTAACGTGACTCGTATTGAATCGAAAGAATTTGTGCAACTCTGAAGATGCGTTTCTCGAGAGAAGTGTATAAATGATTGTTCACGTCAATGCGGTTCAAGTCAAACAATAATGTCTTTTAGGTACGAAAAGAGTAACGAATTATGATAATGAGTGGTGCGCAACCTTAGTAATAAGTAGTGATGACGATACTCACCTAGAGTAGTGGTGGTAGTAACACGAAATGGTAGATAGTAAGGAACACCGGTGTGTCACCGATAGTAAGTTGAGACGGTGGCGAATAACAATCTGGGAGACAGAGTTCCTAAACAAGTGTGACTAATGAAGTCGTCGTCATTCTTACGCGTCTGAATCTAGAATTTACTTGTGTTACCCGAAAGTTGCAGAATACGAGTTCGTATGATGAACACTGGGTACCATTAAGAAGTTTGCCTAAGAATGATTCAAGTATAATGCACAAGTAGTCAAGTAAGTGCTATCTATAGCAAATGCAAGTCAGGATGCAATGATTAACTATCCGGTTGTAGTCTAGATTCACTAATGCGTCCTAACGACTTTGTCAGACACCCTAATGCATATCCTAGTTCCCTACAACCAACGCTCTGATACCATCTGTAGCGACCCGGCCAAAATCGTCATTGCCAGCGCCGTTAACTTAGGTCCCATTACGTAGTCATAGTCCCTATATGAGACGCGTTTGACCAAAATTATGTCGCATTCATTTGAAATGTACAAAACTTGCAAAGTTTAGTTTACCAAACGGATCGACAACAAGTTTAAGTTTACAAAAGTATAAAGTATAAATGAAATAACTCGCGACATAATTAGTTTAAAATCACGATTGCTATAAATACCGTAAGTATGTAAGCATCATGTTTGAATCCAAAGGTGCTATCACTAGCGTATGCATGTATGTATGCTTGACTCCAAGCAAGAAAGAGTGTACGCGGAAGCATGTATCAAATAGCCATGTATGAACCTGAGAAACATATAGAAAACTGTCAACGAAAAAAATGTTGGTGAAATCATAGGTGTATTTGTAAACGTTATAATTTGAACCACAAGATTTAGTATTTCCATCAAGTTGATTATTCAAATCGTTTGCATTCCAAAAGTATTGTTCGCGAGCACCCAATTATCAAGACTTAACGTTTCCTTCCATAGAACCCCATCACAATAGTGTTAGAACATACACTGTTTCTCAAAAATATATTTCATCCGCATAACGGTAGCGAACCGTCTGAATGAGGGTTTGTCAAACCCGTATGGATCCACACAACATAAGTTCTCGCTTACACCCTGCAAGTGTAACTAATGATAATCGAATTGAGGATTTTTGTTCTAACTCGCGGTGGAATGTTTGTTTCTTCGTACTTGTGTTCAAAGCATAAAAGTACGTAGTACAAGATGTAACAAAGTATATGTTTCTCAGCCCACGATTTAAAAGAATAAAAGTTGTTGAAAAGGTAGGACTATGATCTCACCTCGAGTGCAAGAGTATAAATGTACTTCGCAAAGTAAACGTGTAACACCCCAACTCGGCATGGAATTGAACGGTGTTAATTCTTAATAATTCAACACTAATACTAATTAGTCTTAAAATACAAATAATTGAATGAGTCGAAAAACAACGATAATTGTCATTACTAAAATAATCTAAAGCATAATATTCAAGGTATTCTAAGTCACACTCTCAGTCCCCGAATCAACCATGAGTACCTGCCGTAGAAGAAAGGAAAACTACGGCTGAGCCAATTGCCTAGTGAACGGATATAAAATAACGAACATAATATATGAGTTTTTCAAACATTTGTATTTTTAAACACACGCCTTTGTGACCCAAAAATATATTTACAAATAAAATCTTAAAATTCGTATTATCATATCAATCAAAACCAAATCGTATAAAGCCGACAAATCCATAATTTCAAAAGTATCATATCGAGCTCCTACAAAACGCATACGTTTGCATGTTAAGTCCCATGGACCAACATATAACCGCCAGACAATTTTGTACATAGGACCTGCAGATCCAGATGTACCCTACAAATGTGCACCCTACAATGTGAAATGGTGTGCAGGCACGACACAACCACTCATCCTACTGAATCCAACAAATCATACAAATCGTATAACGAATTAAATCGTAACCCACACAATATCACATCCCCGGTGCCCCCAAAAGAGGTGAGTAATAGCCTACAATGCGTGATTCTTTGCAGGCACAACACAACCACTCACCCTACCGAATCCGTCAATTCCAACAAATCCGTCAATTTCACAATGTCACATCCCCGGTGCCCCCAAAAGATGTGAGTAATAGCTCAAAACAACACAAATCAAAACCATATTATAACCGATCCAAAAATAGTATAATAAAACATAGTTTTATTGCCACAAATAATAATGAATAAATATTCAATTTAGAAGCAATAAGTAATTTTGAAACATATAAAACACCACTTAAAAATCTATAATCGAATAACGCTGAAAGAATCATAGGAATTAAAAACGAAATTTAATTAGTTTGAGAACGAGAATCCGTACCTTTGAAAATATTGAAATCGTAAATAAAGCTCTTTAATTTTTTTTATCAATTTCTCTTCTATTGCTTCGAACAAAACATTGGTTTCTAACGACCCGTCCTAATCCATCTGGACGAATACATTACAATTGATTACATCGCGAGGTACTTGACCTCTATATGATACATTATACAAACATTGCATTCGTTTTTTTTAAAGATAAACTTTCATTACATCGAGAGTTGACGGCATGCATACCATTTCATAATATATTCAACTATAATTGACTTAATAATAATCTTGATGAACTCAACGACTCGAATGTCACGTCTTTTGAAATATGTCATGAATGACTCCAAGTAATATCTCTAAAATGAGCAAATGCACAGCGGAAGATTTCTTTCATACCTGAGAATAAACATGCTTTAAAGTATCAACCAAAAGGTTGGTGAGTTCATTAGTTTATCATAATCATCCATTTCCATCATTTTAAGAGACCACAAGATTTTCATTTTCATTTCTCATAAATTTACGTCCCATGCATAGAGACAAAAAATCATTCATATGGATTGAACACCTGGTAACCGACATTAACAAGATGCATATAAGAATATCCACTATCTGTAGCGACCCGACAAAATCGTCATTGACGGTGCCGTCTACTTAGGTCCGTTACGTGGTCATAAGTCTTTAAAACAACGATTGACCAAAAGTATGTCGCATTCATTTCAAAAGTAAAGATGTTTCAAGGTTTACAAAGTAGTTCGACAACTAGTTACATAACAAAGTTTAAAGTACAATTGAAACATATGCAACACAATTTGAAAGTAGCCAAAAGATGCTCCATGTATGCATGTATACTCGACATCCAAGCAAGTATCAAAAGTAATGAGCGGAAGCATGTATCACAAAACGTTCAAGGACCTGAGAAAAACATAGAAATCTGTCAACGAAAATGTTGGTGAAATCATAGGTTTAAGTAAGTAATTACAAGTGAACCACAAGATTTGTAACATTGTTATAATAGTAATACATTCCAAAAGTTTGTTTCACGAGCACCCAATTATCAATGCTTAACATTCCTTCCATAGAACCCCATCACAATAGTGTTAGAACATACACTGTTTCTCGAAAATATATTCCATTCGTAAACGGTAGCGAACCATTTGAATGAGGGTTTGTCAAACCCATATGGCCATATAACATAAGTTCTCGCTTACACCCTGCAAGTGTAACTAATGATAATCGAATTGAGGATTTTTGTTCAAACTCGTATGTAGAATGTTTGTTTTCCTGTACTTGTGTTCACTTAGTAAAAGAAACGTTTATGTTTTCTCATCCCAAATGTAAGTTCAAAAAGAGTAAAAGTGAGACTATGATCTCACCTTGAGTGTACGTATGTAAAAGTACTTCAACAAGTAAACGTGTGCAAGAACGAATGCTAGTCTTGACCTAAACAAATAGGTTTGTATCAATAACGGTAACACGATAGATCAAAGATGTTCAATTAGTCCTACGGCTCGTTAAGACTCGATCATAATAGCATGTGAATTAAATTGTCATGTTTCATGCAAGGTACAAGTATAAAAGCATGTTAGAACGATTGCACAAACATTTGGTTAAGTTTGATTAAAAGTCAAACTTTGGTCGGGTCAAGGTCAACGAAAAGTCAACACATTCGGGTCAGGTCCTGAACTATTTTTCTGAGGTTTTTAATCATATATGAGCATGTTAGAATAAGTTACATGTGAATCGGAGGTCCATAGCATGGCAAACATTTTTCGTAAAATGACCAAGTTGGACAGTCCCCTGATAGGCAAACTGGACGGCGTCCAAAATGGCTGGACGACGTCCAGTATTGAAGGCCTGGACGGCGTCCAATAATCTGGACGGCGTCCAGATTGGTACACAGGTCTGCTATGCTGAAAACACACAAGTGCGCGAACCAAAACGCAACCAAACACAATTTATGATCCGCAAACACTTATAACATGTATTTTATATCATCGGAAAGGTATTTTGACAATGAAAACAACCAAGCACATTTCATCAATCACATTTACCTTTACAACAACCAAAATCACATTTAAAGCTCACCATTTAATGCATTCAAGTTCATAAATGTAAATCAATGATCCGGCAACCAATTTACATGAATGATATGCCGTTTCGAAGGTAATCAAGCATACAATACAACCTAACACTTACTAATAACATCGTATGTCATTTAAAGCATCAAAATTCCATTTCAAGTTCATCAAACCCTAACCCAAATTCACCAAAATCACTAATCAAGTTAATGAAGTTTTCTAAAGCAACCTACACATCAAATTGAAGCTGGTGATACTAGGAACACATTTAATACTTGTACTTTATCATAACAACAACATTAAATCATCCAAAACTCAAAATCAAACACACACTTTTCATGTTCATGCTAGTTACACTAAAACAACGAGATCGAGCATATAAATCATATATTCATGTTAGACTTGAGCCATAGACACTAATTAACAACTTTATATGTTAAAAACATCAAGAACACAAAATCTAGTGATTTTAGAAAGTTACCCAAATGTAATAAAATCGGTACAGAATCGAAGAGGAAGTTGCAAGGATTCCAAAAATGTAATTTGTTTTGCAAAACACCCGCTAGTTCGGATTTGGATGATGATTCTTTGATAATTGGGTGTTGAGAGAAAATGGAGGAAGTAGTAAAGATGAAAGAGGAGTGATGAATGGATGAGGATGGTTTGACCACTTTGACCTAGTCAAAGGTTTGGCCATTTGGCAAGTTTGGTCCTTCAAGTTTCATTCGGGTGCGTGAATTACCTAAACGAGATAATTTAAAACGCGTATCAACGGAAGATGTTATAAACTTATAACGGACTTTAAATAAGTAAACAGAAAAAGTAAACGGAAAAAGGCAGGATGTTACATTACCTACTCCTTGAAAGAAATTTCGTCCCAAAATTTAAGTAGGCGTAGTAGTCGTTGTTTCTTCCTCGGGATTTTGCGTTTCCGAATTCGCGAATAGATGAGGATACTTCCTTTGCATTTGATCTTGTCTCTCCCAAGTAAACTCGGGTCCCCTTTTGGCATTCCAACGGACCTTAACAATTGGAATTTGGCTTTGTTTTAGCGTCTTGACGGAGGTATCCACAATTTCAACCGGTTCTTCCACAAAATGAAGTTTGTCATCAATAGTAAGCTCTTCAAGAGGGATAACGATATCGGGTTCGGCAAGGCACTTTTTCAAGTTGGATACATGGAAAGTAGGATGAACGGAGCTCAATTGAGGCGGAAGATCTAAACGATAAGCAACGGTTCCAACACGCTCCAAGATTTCGAAAGGACTAATATATCGCGGATTTAGCTTCCCGCGTTTTCCAAAACGGATTACACCTTTCCAAGGTGCGACTTTTAACATTACACGATCGCCGACTTGAAATTCGAGGTCGTTGCATCATTTTTCGGTATAGCTCTTTTGACGACTTCGGGCCATCCTAAGTGAAATGTCCCGTTCTTATTTATTAAAAACGTTCCATATTAATTGATTTCGTTGCGAGGTTTTGACCTCTATATGAGACGTTTTTCAAAGACTGCATTCATTTTTAAAACAAACCATAACCTTTATTTCATAAATAAAGGTTTAAAAAGCTTTACGTTGATTATCAAATAATGATAATCTAAAATATCCTGTTTACACACGACCATTACATAATGGTTTACAATACAAATATGTTACATCGAAATCATTTTCTTGAATGCAGTTTTTACACAGTATCATACAAACATGGACTCCAAATCTTGTCCTTATTTTAGTATGCAACAGCGGAAGCTCTTAGTATTCACCTGAGAATAAACATGCTTTAAACGTCAACAAAAATGTTGGTGAGTTATAGGTTTAACCTATACATATCAAATCGTAACAATAGACCACAAGATTTCATATTTCAATACACATCCCATACATAGAGATAAAAATCATTCATATGGTGAACACCTGGTAACCGACATTAACAAGATGCATATATAAGAATATCCCCATCATTCCGGGACACCCTTCGGATATGATATAAATTTCGAAGTACTAAAGCATCCGGTACTTTGGATGGGTTTTGTTAGGCCCAATAGATCTATCTTTAGAGTTCGCGTCAATTAGGGTGTCTGTTCCCTAATTCTTAGATTACCAGACTAAAAAGGGGCATATTCGATTTCGATCATTCAACCATATAATGTAGTTTCAATTACTTGTGTCTATTTCGTAAAACAGTTATAAAAACAGCGCTTGTATTCTCAGCCCAAAAATATAAAGAGTAAAAGGGAGCAAATGAAACTCACGCATATAAATATTGTAAAACAGTTAATAAAGCATTTGCATGTATTCTCAGCCCAAAAATGTAATGAGTAAAAAGGGATTAAATGAACTCACATGGGCTGCTAAGAGCTGATCATTGGAGTGTATATACCAATAGTACATACATCTAAAAGCTGTGTATTGTACGAGTACGAATACGGGTGCATACGAGTAGAATTGTTGATGAAACTGAACGAGGATGTAATTGTAAGCATTTTTGTTAAGTAGAAGTATTTTGATAAGTGTCTTGAAGTCTTTCAAAAGTGTATGAATACATATTAAAACACTACATGTATATACATTTTAACTGAGTCGTTAAGTCATCGTTAGTCGTTACATGTAAATGTTGTTTTGAAACCTTTAGGTTAACGATCTTGTTGAATGTTATTAACCCATTGTTTATTATAACAAATGAGATGTTAAATTGTTATATTATCATGATATTATGATATATAATATATCTTAGTATGATATATATACAGTTAAATGTCGTTACAACGATAATCGTTACATATATGTCTCGTTTCGAAATCATTAAGTTAGTAGTCTTATTTTTACATATGTATTTCATTGTTAATACACTTAATAATATATTTACTTATCATTTAACATAATTAACCAAGTGTATCAATATCTTAATATGATTCATATGTACCTAGTAAGACGTTGTTATAACGATAATCGTTATATATATCGTTTTCGAGTTTCTTAAATTAATAGTCTCATTTTTATGTATATAACTGATTGTTAAAATACATAATGAGATACATACTTATAATAAAATCATGTTAACTTTATATATAACCATATATATGTTATCATATAGTTTTTACAAGTTTTAACGTTCGTGAATCACCAGTCAACTTGGGTGGTCAATTGTCTATATGAAACCTATTTCAATTAATCAAGTCTTAACAAGTTTGATTGCTTAACATGTTGGAAACACTTAATCATGTAAATAACAATTTCATTTAATATATATATAAACATGGAAAAGTTTGGGTCACTACAGTACCTACCCGTTAAATAAATTTCGTCCCGAAATTTTAAGCAGTTGGAGGTGTTGACGTATCTTCTGGAAATAAATGCGGGTATTTCTTCTTCATCTGATCTTCAAGCTCCCAGGTGAACTCGGGTCCTCTACGAGCATTCCATCGAACCTTAACAATCGGTATCTTGTTTTGTTTAAGTCTCTTAACCTCACGATCCATTATTTCGACGGGTTCTTCAATGAATTGAAGTTTTTCATTGATTTGGATTTCGTCCAACGGAATAGTGAGATCTTCTTTAGCAAAACATTTCTTCAAATTTGAGACGTGGAAAGTGTTATGTACAGCCGTGATGTTATGCGAGGTGTATATAAAATAGTTATTAATTTTCGCATAAAACACTATTAAATACGATACAATTTTACACAAGATATTTATTTATTTATAGAATGGATATACTTAAACCTTGCTACAACACTTATAGGCAGTGTACCTAATCGTACAGTAGTGTAGTTTTTAGTAAGTCCGGTTCGTTCCACAGGGAAATCTTTAAACAAAGCTCAACGCTATATTAGTTTACTTTTATAAAAATACAAATATATATATAAGTAATATTATTATTATAAAGGGGGGTTTTTACCGTTTAATGACCGGTTTGTCGATTTTAAGACTTTAGTCGCAGTTAAGACCTAATGTAAAATATAAAATAAATACAAGACTTAAATTAAAGCGTAAAGTAAATAACGATAATGAAATTGCGAATAATAAAAGTGCGATAAAATAAAATTGCGATAATTAAAAAGTACGATAATTAAAAGTGCGATTAAATAACAATAAATAAAAGTGCGATAATTAGAAGTGCAATTAAATATAAAATAAAGGAAATTAAATATGAAATAAAAGAATTATGCTTATTTAAACTTCCGTAATCATGATGTTTGACGTGTTGATTTTAGTTTTATGCCCATGGGTTAATTGTCCTTTGTCCTAGATTATTTAATATGTCCGTCTGGTTTTTGTCCATAACAGTCCATCAGTCATAAATATAAAGTGTGAGTGTCCTCGTCAAATTATTATTATACCCGAAGTTAAATATTCCAACTAATTGGGGATTCGAATTGTAACAAGGTTTTAATACTTTGTTTAATGAATACACCAGGTTATCGACTGCGTGTAAACCAAGGTTTTACTACTTTGTTAACAATTACACCAATTACCCTTGAATGTAATTTCACCCCTGTTTTAATTATTCTAGTGGCTATTAATCCATTCCCGTGTCCGGTTAAATGAACGATTATTCGTACATAAAAATACCCCGCCCATCGTGTCCGATCGAGTGTATATGGTAATTTATAGGGACGCCCAATTGTAAATCTTTATATTAACATTAACAAACTATCATTTAGTTAAACAAATATAAAGCCCATTAATAGCCCATAGTCTAATTTCCACAAGTGTCGTTCTTTTGTCCAAACCCCAATTATGGTACAAAGCCCAATTACCCAATTTTAGTAATTAGCCCAACATCATGATTACTTCGTTTTAAATAAGCATAATAATAACTTAGCTACGAGACATTAATATAAAAAGGTTGAACATAACTTACAATGATTAAAAATAGCGTAGCGTTACACGGACAGAATTTCGACTTACACCCTTACAACATTCACTAACATACCCTTATTATTAGAATTATAATTAAAATTAAAATTAAAATTAAAATATATAAATATATACGATATAGATAGAGAGATGGATATATTTTGTGGTTTTTTCGATCAGAATTCGTTTGCTTTTATAGGAAGTTTCTGAAATTGGGGCTCCGCGACTCGCGGCAAAATCCTCTTCAAACTCCGCGAGTCGCGGAGAATGAATTTACAGCTCACACCCTTGGAGTCTTTCTCTGCCGACGGTTTATAATATATATATATAATATATATATAATTAATATAATTAATTATATATTATATTATATTTATATACATAGTTAACTTGTAATTTTTAGTCCGTTGCGTCGAGCGTTGAGAGTTGACTCTGGTCCCGATTTCGGATTTTCGAACGTCCTTGCGTACAATTTTATATTTTGTACTTTGCGTTTTGAATCTTGTACTCTTGTAATTTCGAGACGTTTCTTATCAATAATTGGAACCTCTTTGATTGTCTTTTGTTCTTTTGAGCTTTTTGGTCGTTTGCGTCTTCAATTCGTCGAATCTGTCTTTTGTCTTCACCTTTTATTATTTAAACGAATATCACTTGTAAATAGAACAATTGCAACTAAAAGCTTGTCTTTCTTGAGGAATAATGCTATGAAATATATGTTCATTTTTAGCATTATCAAATATTTCCACACTTGAGCGTTGCTTGTCCTCAAGCAATATCGTCTTGAAATACTAGAATCACTTCTTTATTCTTCACACTTTGTACATCAGTGATTTCTATACGGCGGTATAAACAATGGTAGTAACGATATGGTTTACAGTCCCACATGACTATAAAAATTTAGATCCATTAAGGAAATTGGATCTTTATGAAAACATTTGATCTTTTAAATCTAGTTTTTACCCTAGATAAGTTTTCCGGGATAACCCTTTACCGGTGTTTGCAAAATATTTTTGTGGGTTTGGTGGGGTTCAGAATTGAAAATTTTAGCTCAAAACTTGCTGTTTTGTGTCACCCACTTGCTAACCTTGTATTTGGAAAGCAACACGTCCAGTTTACTTGTTCCGTATATTACCTTTCGGCAAACTACCGTCCGGTTGTAAAGGAAAGCGTTGAACAAGCAACTATTAAGGCAATGTCCCGTGACATGCTTTTGATTATGGTCTATAACGTGTCGGACGCAATTACTATCCTTGTAGGAGCAATAGTAAAGCTCACCCTAGGAATTTTTCGGTCTGGCACAAGGTCCTGACTTTGACCATGCTATGCAACCACCGTTCTTACGGTTGACACCCGATTTAGTTCAGGTGACCTAATGAATTCCAGGTGAATTCCTAGGATTTTACGTTCAATGGTAATGAACGCATTGAAAATAGGGTTTTCAAAAAACAAATCGGTTTGTAATTTTGATCAAAATATTTTCTCGTTTAAGCTCGAGTTTAGATATCATCGAATTCCATGAGTTTGTAATTCTCAATCTTTAAGGTCAATCTCTAGGATTGAGTAATATCAGTCTTAAAAGCTGATTTTTAATCTTTAAGGAGATTATCCTTCCTGGGGATCTGATTCATTAGTCTTATCAAGCTAATTTGCACGGTGCCCCCCCATTGTACGAGATAAATCCTTCTCATGGTTAGGATAAATCTGACCACATGGCGACCCTGTTTAATGCTGAGGTCCGTGGATTTCCTGCTGATTTTAGTGATGACTTTTCTAGATTTTTCGTCAACCTACAGCTGGTCTGGACGACAACTTCATGACCTAAATCAAGAAGTGCGTGTCTTTTTCGGAAGACTTTACTTCCTTTTAATGATGGAATTGATTCATCGTGTAGATCCATCTCTTCTTTTCTTTCATCGGGTAAAACAGTTTAGTTTAGTCCAAAGCAAAAGTATTTTCAGTTATTTGTTACAGATATATGTGACATATGTTAAGATAACTTGGTAAATTTTCCCACACTTGGCTTTTATTTTCCTTTTTATCGTTCTCTATTCCATTTTAAATGAATTTTAACATTTTAGTTTGTTTCTCAATTTATGTCCTTTCCGAGGTAACAATAATTTCGGTGTTAAAACCTAGTTTTATCGTTCATAAATATGTATAAACATGATTTTGAATTCATTTAATTGAAAATTTTGAAAAATTTTACTAGAATTGGGTAGTCAGTATATAAGACTAGGGCTGTTCTTTTTTATCAGAGAGCACTAGATTCTAATACAACTACTGCTTTACTAGTATTTTTAATGGTAACCAAGTGTTTAAGATAAAAATTTTAAAATCCGAAAGAATTTAACCCCTTCCCACACTTAAGATCTTGCAATGCCCTCATTTGCAAGAAATCAGTAACAATTTAAATTATTGAGGGTGATTAGTGTGAAAATGATTAAATTTTACCAAAGTTTCCAAATATATTGGCGTTTGTTTGCTGAATGATAAATGGTGCACATTATTTGTTCATTCCGTCTTGTTGTTATTTCACATATATTTTGCATCTTGTCGTCAAAATTAGTTGCTTTTGCTGAACTTAATGCCAGTCTTTGAAAATGCGTTGTTTTACCCTGTTGTGTACATAAGATAAACTTGCAAACATATATACATATTTTTGAAGTTTGGTATATTACCCCACGTTCAAAAATTATTAAAATCTAAGAATAAAAGTTAGATAATTATAAAAATGATTACAATATTAACAAAAGTATTAAACATATCAATAATTACAAATTACAAAATAATAAAAAAATAATAAGTAATCTAAGGATGATATTGGTACCAATAGGGGTTCCAGGCATAACCATAAGTGCTATAGAATGCTTCGGCAGGGTCATACGTAGGATATGGTGGCTGCATCTCTATAGACCAAGGAGGGAAGATGGGTTTCGGTGTAGGAATATAGTTTCTACCTATATGTTGGCAATGAGCTATGATTTGGTTCTGATGAACTTGCCAATCTTCAAATGCTCTCTGTCTAGCATTTTCGTATTCCTGAGAAGCTATAAACCTATGCATTTCTTGCATCTCATTCCCCCCTCCTACATTACCTTGCTGCTGGTTTCTCTCCACCTGTGGATGTCTACCATGGTATCGTACTGCGGCGTTATTTCGCCTCTTCAAAACTTTCGCACCATGGTATACATTTAAACCTATAGTATCGCGGGGTTCCGGCTCTTCTAGTAATAATCCCCCCCGACTTATATCCACACCGAGATATTCACCAATCAAAGTAATAAAAATACCACCTCCTATTATGCTATGTGGTCGCATCCCCCGAACCATAGCTGATAAATAATAACCCACACAATATGGTATACTTACAGCGCTTTGTGGGTCTCGAATACACATATGGTAAAACAAATCCTGTTCATTTACTTTTTCTTTGTTCTTACCCCTTTGTGTAATCGAATTAGCTAAAAACCTATGTATCACTCTTAATTCGGCTCTATCTATATCCAAATAAGAGTAATTTCCCCCTTTGAAACGGTGATGGCTTGTCATTTGACTCCACACACCGTGTGTATCAAAATTCTCATCTATCTTTCTACCGTTTAGTATCAATCCTCTACAATCGGCAGACGCTAACTCCTCAGGCGTATATATACGTAAAGCCTGAGCCATGTCCAGTAAAGACATGTGGCGCATCGAACCGCCTAACAAAAATCTAATAAAAGAACGATCGGTTAAACTAGCTACCCGATCATTCAACTCTATACTACATAACAATTCTTCACACCATACTTTATATACAGGTCTACGTATGGTGAATAAACATATCCAGTCATTAAAAGAAGAATTACCATACCTCTGTACAAGTAATTCCCTAATTGGCCCGGCCAATTCTACAGCTTCTAAGGGTCCCCATTCTATGAACCTCGGTACCTCAACAACCTTAGAATGAAGAGTATGCAAACCCCGTTGATATTTTGGATAATCTATCCAAAGTCTGTCAAATCTCAGGTTCGGGTGCAACTCTTCCAAGTGCATATCGGAAAAGGTCATGACTGGATGAGGTATATCCTGCTTGTAGTAGTTATCCACCTCCTGTTGTTCCAAATTCTCAGCAGGAGCATTGCAGGCTTGGGATGAAGATTCACCCCTTTCATTCTGCAAAACACATCAAACACAATTTTTGTGCATCCAAATATGCATTAGTGTCAGCAAAATCATCAATCAAAATAATTACAATGATATTATCAATTTATATCAAACTTAAGCTCATTTTCACATTTTTATCAAATCTACACTTTTTCAAATAAGCATATACGAAAATGTTTGCCAAGTTCATAAGCATTCAACTCAAATAACATGTCAAAATAATCATTACTAGCAATTAAACAAGTCTCAAATGGCATTATCTTTCAAAAATCAAGTTCATGAATTTTAGACTTGAAAAAGTCTACTTTAATTCTCAAAATCATGTTTAGGCTCAAAGTTTGGATCATTTAACTACCTAGACATGTTACACTACTCAATTTAGCAACAATTCATGACAAAAATCGGCCATAACCTGTTTATATCAAAAAGCCCCAAATTGCTCAAGAACACAAACCCTAGATTACTCAAAATTTGAAGTTTAAGACTTCTAATCATGTTAAACATCATCAATCTAGGTTATACAAGCATAATACATAAACAATTTAAGTCTAATTACACTAAAAAGCATCAAAATCAATTTGGGGAAAAAATAGCTCAAGAACACCAAATTTCGAATTAAATGGTGTTTAGGTGTAGAAATTTACCGTTTTTCTTGAGTAATTCTTAGATAGCATCCTTCTCAACATGATTTTAGCAAAAGATTTGGTGATTAACGGTTAAAAATTGGGATTTTTGGGGTGTTTTTGGGTGTATTTTCGGGGTTTTTCCGTGCAGAATTCGCAGTATGTTTTTGGTTTGGGTTGGGGACTGATCTGTTCTGCGGGTATATTTTTTTTTCTGATTTTTAGACCCTCCGCGAGTCGCGGTGAAATACTCTTCAAACTCCGCGACTCGCGGAGTTTGTTTTTTTTTTTTTTTTTTTTTTTAATCATTAACTTTTGAAAACAATTAAGAAATTAATTTTAAAATTTTGTTTCCCTTATTATTTAGGACGAGGTCGTTTCGGATCGATGTCCTAGTCCGTCTCTCGACAAAATTTTAAAATTTGTCTTTTTGTAGCGATTGTTTTAAAAGCTAAGATTTTTGGGTTTTTTAATGTTTTTGGCATACTTTAATTTAATAAGATTAAAAATAATGATAATAAAAGTTCTCGTCCCTTCCTCGGGTAAAGCAATTTCGGTTCAAAGACCCAGTCTTCAACTTACGACGAATTTTAAAAATCATATTCTTAACTTAATGAGATAAAGTAAGTTTTTGTTTTTAAATTCACACAACTTAAATATGAAATTCAAAATTAATATTAAAAATTCACACCAAACTCAAAATTTAAAATGCATAAAATTAAAATTTTATATTTTAAAAATTAAAAATTCACACCAAACTTAAAATTTAAAATGCATAAAATTAAAAATTTATATTTTAAAAATTCACACCAAACTTAATTTAAAAATTCATAAATTCATATCAAACTTATATTAATTTTTCAAATATTTACAATTTTAAATATATTGTTTTTACAAAATTTACAATATTAATTTAAGATTTAAATATTAATTTTAAAAACATGGTAAAAATAAATTTAAAAATCTTTTTGTCTTTTTATCCCACTTTAATCAATCAAATATTATCAAAAATATGCGCCCCTCTTTTCGGTAAAGTTATTTCAGTTCCAAGACCTAATTTAACTCATGACGAATTTTTGAAATATTTTGGTTTGATTGATTAAAGATATTTATACCTTAAGAATAAACGTTAAATTTCGCAGTGATGTAATAAATTTTTGAATGATATCAATAATTTCGGTCGCCAAACCTAATTTTATTTAATACCAATTTAATACTTTTTAGCGAACAAATTAGCGTTTATTATCAAAAGGTTAAAAATAAAAATAAAAATAAAAATTGTACAGACATACCTGTGGAATAGATTTCTTAGTTATATGATCTATCCCATTCATAAGATAGTCGGTTTAATTGGTTTTCCATGGCTACATAGGCGTAACCTCGAGCATTCAGTGTCTTTTCTTCTAAACATATGAACGGTCCGTCTCTGCATAAAGTAACAAATTCGGTATTTGAATAGGTTTGATTATTTGAACATTTATCTCCATGTGACCATTTTCCGCATTTGTGGCATCGTTTTAGGTGTCGTGCTCTTCTTTTCGCTGCGGATTTTGATTTTCCTTTACCAAATTGTAACTTATTATCTTCGCATCTGGATTCTTTTCTAACTCCGTCCATTCTTTCTCTGATTACTGATACTAATTCACTCGGGAGTATGTCATTATTTCTTTTAGTGATCAAAGCGTGTAGCATTAGACCATGGTTTAGTTCACAGGCAGTCTTCATTTCGTAAAAACCTAAAAAAAATAAAAATTCAGAATGGGGGGAAAAGACTAGTTCTTTAGGGCCTGCTAGGGAAAGACCATTCGGGTTCCATTTTCGAGAACTACACGAAAACAGACAATCTAACTCTAACAGAAATACATATTATCCTTTAAAGACTTGATTCTCCCCACACTTAGTTAGCTGTGGTGTCGAAATTGTGATTAACTTCGTTGTCGACTTCCATCGGACCATGTATGTAATGTTTAACTCTGTGACCATTAACTTTAAATTCAATCCCATTTGAATTTATTAATTCTATCGTTCCGTATGGGAAAACTCTTTTGACTATGAATGGTCCAGACCATCTTGATTTCAATTTTCCAGGAAATAGCTTGAATCGTGAATTGAAAAGAAGAACTCTGTCTCCTTCTTTAAATTCTTTTGAACTTCTGATTCTTTTATCATGCCATTTCTTCGTTCTTTCCTTATAGATTAACGAATTTTCGTATGCTTTATGTCTTAATTCTTCTAATTCGTTTAGTTGACTTAATCGTAGACGTCCAGCTTCATGTAAATCAAGATTACATGTTTTCAAAGCCCAAAATGCTTTGTGTTCAATTTCTACTGGAAGATGACATGCTTTTCCATAAACAAGTCTAAAAGGTGTGGTTCCAATTGGAGTTTTGTAGGCTGTTCTAAAAGCCCAGAGTGCATCCTCCAATTTAATGGACCATTTCTTCGGATTTGATCCTACCGTTTTCTCTAGAATACGTTTTAAAGCTCGGTTGGTATTTTCAACTTGTCCACTTGTTTGTGGATGATATGCGGTGGAGATTTTATGAGTTACTCCATATCTTTTAAGAACTTTCTCAAGTTGATTATTACAGAAATGAGTACCCCGATCACTTATTAAAGCTTTCGGTGTTCCAAACCTTGCAAAAAGACGTTTTAAAAAGTTGACTACAACTCGTGCATCATTAGTTGGGAGAGCTTTTGCTTCCGCCCATTTAGATACATAATCAATGGCTACGAGTATATATAGATTATTATTAGATTTTGGAAATGGACCCATAAAGTCAATACCCCAAATGTCAAATACTTCACATACTTGGATGACATTTTGTGGCATTTCATCACGTTGACTTATTTTTCCGGCCCTTTGACATGCATCACAGGATTTGCAAAGAAGGTGTGTGTCTTTGTAAATTGTAGGCCAATAGAATCCAGCTTCATAAACTTTTCTTGCTGTTAGTTGAGGCCCATAATGCCCTCCTGTTGGTCCTGTGTGATAATGGTTTAAAATTTTACTAGCTTCATCTCCAAATACACATCGACGTATTATTCCATCGGGACAACTTTTAAACAGATGTGGATCTTCCCAGAAATAGTGTTTTATATCACTAAAGAATTTCTTTCGTCTTTGGTACGATAATCCTTTTTCAAGGAATCCACAAACTAAGTAGTTTGCATAGTCTGCAAACCATGGGATTTCTTTATAATCTATCTTCAATAGATATTCATCAGGGAAGTTGTCTTGTATGGCTGATTCATTTAGAATTTCTAATTCGGGATTTTCAAGACGAGAAAGATGATCAGCGGCGAGATTTTCTGCTCCTCTTTTATCTCGGATTTCAATATCAAACTCTTGTAAGAGTAAGATCCAACGGATTAATCTTGGTTTAGCATCTTGTTTTGAAAATAGGTATCTAAGAGCAGAATGGTCGGTATAGACCACCGTTTTTGCTAGAACGAGATATGATCGAAATTTGTCAAAAGCAAAGACAATAGCAAGGAGTTCTTTTTCAGTAGTTTTATAGTTCGTTTGTGCTCCTTGTAACGTCTTACTAGCATAATATATAGGTTGAAATCGTTTTTCAATCCTTTGTCCTAAAACGGCTCCCATTGCAAAATCACTTGCATCGCACATTAGTTCAAATGGTAGATTCCAATTTGGTGTTATCATGATCGGTGCATTAGTGAGTTTCTCTTTAAGAATATTAAAAGATTTGATACACTCATCTGAAAAGATGAATGGAGCATCCTTTTCTAGGAGTTTATTCATAGGAGTGGCAATTTTTGAAAAATCTTTTATGAAACGTCGGTAAAAACCGGCATGCCCTAGAAAACTCCTAACTCCTCTAACATTGGTGGGATATGGAAGTTTAGCAATTACATCTACTTTAGCTCTATCCACTTCAATTCCTTCTTTTGAAATTTTATGTCCAAGAACGATGCCTTCTTTAACCATGAAATGGCATTTCTCCCAATTAAGTACTAGATTTGATTGTTCGCATCTAATTAGCATTCGTTCCAGATTAACTAGACATGATTTAAATGTATCACCGAAGACTGAAAAGTCATCCATGAATACTTCCATGCATTCTTCTATCATGTCGTGAAAAATCGCCATCATACACCTTTGAAAGGTTGCAGGGGCGTTACAAAGTCCAAATGGCATGCGTTTGTAAGCAAAAGTACCATAAGGGCACGTAAATGTGGTTTTCTCTTGGTCCTCGGGTGCTATTGGAATTTGAAAATATCCGGAAAATCCATCTAGAAAACAATAGTAACTATTTCCGGCTAATCTTTCCAACATTTGATCTATGAAAGGTAAGGGAAAGTGATCTTTTCTGGTGGCGTCATTTAATTTTCTATAATCAATACATACACGCCATCCTGTTACAGTCCTAGTAGGAATAAGCTCATTTTTCTCATTTGTAATGACAGTCATGCCACCCTTCTTAGGTACGCATTGAACTGGGCTTACCCATGGACTATCAGAGATTGGATAAATTAAACCTGCATCTAGCAGTTTAATAATCTCTTTCTTAACTACATCTTGCATATTAGGATTTAGTCTTCGTTGTCGTTGCACATACGTTTTATGACCTTCTTCCATAAGGATTTTATGTGTGCAATACGAAGGACTTATTCCTTTAATATCATGAATCTTCCATGCAATGGCTGGTTTATGAGCTTTCAACACAGAAATGAGTTGTGATTTCTCATTTTCAGTAAGAGAAGACGATATTATTACAGGTAATTCAGATTCACCATGTAAATAAGCGTATTCCAAATGGTTTGGAAGTGGCTTTAACTCTAATTTCGGAGGTTCTTCTATCGATGATTTATATCGATATCTGTCTTCTTCTTTTAGCATTTGAATTTCTTCTGTTGTTGGTTCATATCCATTAGCTATAAGTGTAGCTAACATTTCAGCTTCATCAATTTGTTCATTACCTTCTCCTAAAGAACATTCTCCTGTTCCTTGTAATTCTGGAAATTCTTCTAATAATTCTGCATGTGCATCTATAGTTTGAATATAATAACATGTATCATCTGCAGATTGTGGTTGTTGCATTGCTCTATCAACTGAAAAGGTAACACTCTCATCCTCTATACTTAGGGTCAGTTTCTTACCGAACACGTCTATCATTGCTTTAGCCGTGTTTAAGAATGGTCTTCCTAATATGAGAGGAACTTGAGAATCTTCTTCCATGTCCAGAACAACAAAATCTACTGGAAATACTAAATTACCAACTTTAACTAGCATGTTCTCCATTATCCCTCTAGGATATTTTATTGATCTATCGGCTAGTTGTATGCTTATTCTGGTTGGTTTTAATTCTCCAAGGTCTAGTTTAGTGTATAGTGAATACGGCATTAGATTTATACTAGCACCTAAGTCTGCCAATGCTTCTATTGAACTAAGACTACCCAGAAAACATGGAATTGTGAAACTTCCTGGATCAGATAGTTTTTCTGGTATCTTATTCAACAGCACTGCTGAACAATTAGCATTCATAGTAACAGCCGAGAGTTCTTCCATTTTCTTTCTATTTGAGATTAGATCTTTCAAGAATTTAGCATATCTTGGCATTCCTGAAATCACATCAATGAAAGGAAGATTTACATTTATCTGTTTAAACATATCCAAAAATTTGGATTGCTCGGCTTCAAGTTTTTCTTTCTTCATTTTACTCGGGTAAGGAAGTGGTGGTTGATATGGTTTAACATAAGGTTTATCCTTAACTGTGTTATTTTCATTAACCTTTTCAACTACCGGTTCTTTTTCCTTATCTTGATCAGGTTGTGGTTCTTGTGGAGTAGGAATAGCTTCATCAGAAGTTACAGGTATTTCAGGTGGTTTAAGTGTTGTACCACTTCTTGTGGTAATAGCTTTAGCTGTTTCATTCCTGGGGTTAGCATTTGTATCACTAGGTAGACTTCCCGGTTTTCTTTCACCTATTAACCTTGCTAGGTTACTTACTTCTTGTTCCAGATTTTGAATAGAATCTTGTTGATTTCTAAATGCTTGAGCATTTTGTTCATTAGTTTGTTTTTGAGATGTGAAAAACTGCGTTTGAGTTTCAACTAGCTTCGTCATCATTTCTTCTAAATTCGGGTTTTTATCATCGGTTTGTTGTGGTGGTTTGTTTTGAAAATTAGGTCTTTGCTGGTTGTAAGTATTATTGGATACTTGTTGATTGCTAGGACCTTGTTGGTTGTTGTATGGAATATTTCTGTTATAATTTTGGTTTTGATTGTAAATCGGTCTTGGTGGTTGATAATTATTCTGATAATTATTTCCAGGCCTTTGGTTTATGTATGAAATATTCTCTCTTTGTTCCATTGTTAATTCAATACTGAGACAATCTTTTGTCAAATGTGGTCCTCCACACTGCTCACAACTAATTCGTATTGAGTGAATATCCTTAGTCATCTTTTCCATTCGTCTCTCCACAGCATCTATCTTTGCGGAAATGGAATCTAAGTCATGGCTAGAATCGGCTCTAGCTGCTTTAGATGATCTAATGATATCTTTTTCTTGGTGCCACTCATGTGAGTGGGAAGCAGTGTTATCAATAATTTTGTAAGCATCAGTTTCGGTTTTCTTCATAATAGAACCACCAGCTGCTATATCTATGTCTTTCCTTGTAGTGATGTCGCATCCTTGGTAGAATATTTGTACTATTTGACAGGTGTCTAAACCATGTTGCGGACATCCTCTTAACAACTTTCCATATCTTGTCCACGCCTCATATAGAGTTTCATTTGGTTTCTGTGTGAACGTAACAATTTCTGCTTGAAGTCTTACGGCTTTAGATGCAGGAAAGAATTGTTTAAGAAATTTGTCAACTAAAACGTCCCATGTATCGATCGCCCCTTCAGGTAACGATTCCAACCAATCTTTGGCTTCTCCCTTTAAAGTCTAGGGAAATAACATGAGATATATCTGTTCATCCTCCACTTCTCGTATTTTAAATAGTGTGCAGATCCTATTAAAGGTACATAGATGTCATTTGGATCTTCCTTCGGCGCACCACTAAATTGGCATTGATTAGTCACCATGTGTAGAATTTGTCCTTTGATTTCATAATCTGGCGCATTAATGTCTGGATGAGTAATTGCGTGACCTTGGCCAGTGCGTTTAGCTCTCATTCGGTCTTCCATACTTAAAGGTTCCAGATTCTCCATAATTGAATTTGTTGAATCGGTATCACTAGATGATTCTGTTTTAATGGTTCGTTCCTCAACAATCTCTGTTTGAATGATTGGTGGCTCCGGAGGAAAGTTTAATGGTTCAGGATCTATGAACCGTTCCTGAATATTTTTCGGATTCTCAATTGTGATGTCGGGTTCAAAAAATGGATTATCGGAAATTTGAACTGAAGTACTTGGTTTACTGGATGACGATTCTAAAGAAAAATCAACGGCGGTTATATTTGCTAAATGTCTTGATCTAGTTACAGGTGGTGAACGTATAAAAGGTGATGAACGTCTTGCTCGGTGCATTCACTGAATATCCTATTAGTTTTAAAAAGGAAAGAAAAATTATAATAAGTTATCCAATCAATAGACTTTTCTGATTTTGCCCACGTTTCGAATAGCCAAAAGATGCAGCAGAGGGGCAGGATTCGTTTGGTCTCAATATAATTGAGGACTGTTTGGCTCCAATAACCCGGTCCACGTACAAATCCAACTATTACTACGAACCAGAAAATTTTGATGTCTATTAATTTAACCACTTAAAATAAATTTTCGTAATTTTAAGAAATTTAGATAAGAAGTAGAAAAAATTCTAAGTCCTAAAAACTAGAATGGCGAGAAATAAGAGAGAAAAAGAGTTCGTCGCAAAAGGTCGAAAAAGAAAAAAAAAATGGTTGAAAAATAAAAGGTGACGGAAAAATAAAAGAAACTTATAAAAACTTAAAAATACTTAACTAACCTAATCTTATTACTACAACTAACTTAAAATTATAATCGCAAATTGAAATTACTAATTGGAATGATAATTGGTACATAGTAAAAGTCGTCTAAAAATATTAAAGCTTACAGGAAAAACTAAATCCCAAATGGAAATAACTTAAAAAGAAACTAAAACTTAAAAAGGCGTCGCAAAATTTTAAAGTACCTAAATCTTAGTCTAAAGAAAAAGCACTTAAGGAATTCTACTGCAAAGCCTAAAAATCTAGGAGTAAAAATAACTATAGCAAAAACTAAGTTTAAAATTAAAAATGAGCTAAAAATACAAATATTACGCTAAAACGATTAAAAAGGGACAAAATATAAAAATATATAAAAAGTTGTAAAAAGTACAATTTTTATAAAAATATTATTTTTATATTATTTTTTTTTATAAAACTACTAATTTTACAATTTAATAAAACTAATTTAAACAAAATAAAACAAATTAAATAAAAAGTAAATCTTAAAATAAAACTAATAATAATAATAATAATAATTAGGGTAAAATAATAATAATAATTAATAATAATCCGTAATTAATGCTGAATTAGGGCTTCCTGTTCGCGTGTCAGAAAGTCTCCGCGAGTCGCGGTAATTAATGAAGAAAACCCCGCGAGTCGCGGGGTTCAGAATTTCAGATCTGGAGCAGTTTGAAATTTTTACGCGTTTTTTTTTTATATTTTTTATTTTCTGTTTTCTGTTTTTTCTATATATAAAAGATATTTAATAAAACTTATATTTTTATAAACTAAAATAAAGATAAAGAAACTTATAAAACTTAAATATTTAACAAAATCTTAAAAATGCTTATATTTTTGTTTTTCTTTTTATATTTTCGAATATTTAAAACGTATTTTTACAAAAACGAATTTTTAATAGAAGTAAGCTAAAAATCTTTTTTTTTTTTTATATTAGCGTTGCGCTTCCGGCGTTTAAGAGAGTCCCCGGCAGCGGCGCCAAAAATACTTGATGTTATGCGAGGTGTATATAAAATAGTTATTAATTTTCGCAGAAAACACTATTAAATACGATACAATTTTACAGAAGATATTTATTTATTTATAGAATGGATATACTTAAACCTTGCTACAACACTTATAGGCAGTGTACCTAATCGTACAGTAGTGTAGTTTTTAGTAAGTCCGGTTCATTCCACAGGGAAATCTTTAAACAAAGCTCAACGCTATATTAGTTTACTTTTATAAAAATACAAATATATATATAAGTAATATTATTATTATAAAGGGGGGTTTTTACCGTTTAATGACCGGTTTGTCGATTTTAAGACTTTAGTCGCAGTTAAGACCTAATGTAAAATATAAAATAAATACAAGACTTAAATTAAAGCGTAAAGTAAATAACGATAATGAAATTGCGAATAATAAAAGTGCGATAAAATAAAATTGCGATAATTAAAAAGTACGATAATTAAAAGTGCGATTAAATAACAATAAATAAAAGTGCAATAATTAGAAGTGCAATTAAATATAAAATAAAGGAAATTAAATATGAAATAAAAGAATTATGCTTATTTAAACTTCCGTAATCATGATGTTTGACGTGTTGATTTTAGTTTTATGCCCATGGGTTAATTGTCCTTTGTCCTGGATTATTTAATATGTCCGTCTGGTTTTTGTCCATAACAGTCCATCAGTCATAAATATAAAGTGCGAGTGTCCTCGTCAAATTATTATTATACCCGAAGTTAAATATTCCAACTAATTGGGGATTCGAATTGTAACAAGGTTTTAATACTTTGTTTAATGAATACACAAGGTTATCGACTGCGTGTAAACCAAGGTTTTACTACTTTGTTAACAATTACACCAATTACCCTTGAATGTAATTTCACCCCTGTTTTAATTATTCTAGTGGCTATTAATCCATTCCCGTGTCCGGTTAAATGAACGATTATTCGTACATATAAATACCCCGCCCATCGTGTCCGATCGAGTGTATATGGTAATTTATAGGGACGCCCAATTGTAAATCTTTATATTAACATTAACAAACTATCATTTAGTTAAACAAATATAAAGCCCATTAATAGCCCATAGTCTAATTTCCACAAGTGTCGTTCTTTTGTCCAAATCCCAATTATGGTACAAAGCCCAATTACCCAATTTTAGTAATTAGCCCAACATCATGATTACTTCGTTTTAAATAAGCATAATAATAACTTAGCTACGAGACATTAATATAAAAAGGTTGAACATAACTTACAATGATTAAAAATAGCGTAGCGTTACACGGACAGAATTTCGACTTACACCCTTACAACATTCGCTAACATACCCTTATTATTAGAATTATAATTAAAATTAAAATTAAAATTAAAATATATAAATATATACGATATAGATAGAGAGATGGATATATTTTGTGGTTTTTTCGATCAGAATTCGTTTGCTTTTATAGGAAGTTTCTGAAATTGGGGCTCCGCGACTCGCGGCAAAATCCTCTTCAAACTCCGCGAGTCGCGGAGAATGAATTTACAGCTCACACCCTTGGAGTCTTTCTCTGCCGACGGTTTATAATATATATATAATATATATATATAATTAATATAATTAATTATATATTATATTATATTTATATACATAGTTAACTTGTAATTTTTAGTCCGTTGCGTCGAGCGTTGAGAGTTGACTCTGGTCCCGGTTCCGGATTTTTGAACGTCCTTGCGTACAATTTTATATTTTGTACTTTGCGTTTTGAATTTTGTACTCTTGTAATTTCGAGACGTTTCTTATCAATAATTGGAACCTCTTTGATTGTCTTTTGTTCTTTTGAGCTTTTTGGTCGTTTGCGTCTTCAATTCGTCGAATCTGTCTTTTGTCTTCACCTTTTATTATTTAAACGAATATCACTTGTCAATAGAACAATTGCAACTAAAAGCTTGTCTTTCTTGAGGAATAATGCTATGAAATATATGTTCGTTTTTAGCATTATCAAGCCGCGAGTTGTTGAGGTAGCTCCAGTTGTTAAGCTACTGGTCCAACACGATCTATAATCTTGAATGGTCCAATGTACCTTGGATTTAGTTTCCCCCGTTTACCAAATCGAACAACGCCTTTCCAAGGTGAAACCTTAAGCATGACCATTTCTTCAATTTCAAACTCTATATCTTTTCTTTTACTGTCCGCGTAGCTCTTTTGTCGACTATGGGCGGTTTTCAATCTTTGTTGAATTTGGATGATTTTCTCGGTAGTTTCTTGTATTATCTCCGGACCCGTAATCTGTCTATCCCCCACTTCACTCCAACAAATCGGAGACCTGCACTTTCTACCATAAAGTGCTTCAAACGGCGCCATCTCAATGCTTGAATGGTGTAGTGACCCGAACTTTTCCATGATTATATATATTAATTGAGATTGATATTTACATGATTAAAAGTTTCCAACATGTTAAGCAATCAAACTTGTTAAGACTTGATTAATTGAAATATGTTTCATATAGACAATTGACCACCCAAGTTGACCGGCGATTCACGAACGTTAAAACTTGTAAAAATGACATGACGATATATATATGGATATACATATGGTTAACATGAGATTATGATAAGTAATTATCTCCATAAGTATATTAACAATGAGTTATATACATATAAACAAGACTACTAACTTAAGGATTTCGAAACGAGACATATATGTAACGATTATCGTTGTAACAACATTTAAATGTATATATATCATATTAAGATATATTAATATATCATAATATCATGATAATATAATAATTTAACATCTCATTAGATATAATAAACAATGGGTTAACAATATTAATTGAGATCGTTAACTTAAAGGTTTCAAAACAACACTTACATGTAACGACTAACGATGACTTAACGACTCAGTTAAAATGTATATACATGTAGTGTATTTAGATGTGTTAAAATACTTTTGGAAGACTTCAAGACATATATCAAAACACTCATACTTAACGAAAATGGTTACAGTTACTTTCCCATTCTTTTCTTTTATCAAGAATTCTAGTCGTATTCTTACCCGTATTATACACAGCTTCAAAACGTACTTACTATGGGTATATACCAATAGGAACTAGCATGGGATTCCACTCTTGATTATGTCATGTATGACTAATCAATTTTAACTTCTACCATGAGCTAGTCAACTAACTAGAACTCCTTTTAACCCCACTCACCACTCACCAATTACCACTCATCATTCACTCCATTTCACTTCCAATTCTCTTTCTAATTCTCTCTCAACACACACACACTATTATGAACGTATTTTTCCAGTAGTTAATCATCATCTTCATCAAAAATCACTTCAAGAATCAAGCTATAATCATCATAGGAAGAACACTTCAAGAACACTTCAAAAATCCCTTCAAGTTTACTAATTTACTTCCAAGCTTTCTAATCCATTCCAAGTAATCATCTAAGATCAAGAAACCTCTGTTATATACAGTAGGTTATCTTTCTTATTCAAGGTAATATTCATATTCAAACTTTGATTCAATTTCTATAACTATAAACTATCTTAATTCGAGTAAAAATCTTACTTGAACTTGTTTTTGTGTCATGATCCTACTTCAAGAACTTTCAAGCCATCCAAGATCCTTTGAAGCTAGATCATTTCTTGTCACTTCCAGTAGGTTTACCTACTAAACTTGAGGTAGTAATGATGTTCATAACATCATTCAATTCATATATATAAAACTATCTTATTCGAAGGTTTAAACTCGTAATCACTAGAACATAGTTTAGTTAATTCTAAACTTGTTCGCAAACAAAAGTTAATCCTTCTAACTTGACTTTTAAAATTAACTAAACACATGTTCTATATCTATATGATATGCTAACTTAATGATTTAAAACCTGGAAACACGAAAAACACCGTAAAACTGGATTTACGCCGTCGTAGTAACACCGCGGGCTGTTTTGGGTTAGTTAATTAAAAAACTATGATACACTTTGATTTAAAAGTTGTTATTCTGAGAAAATGATTTTTATTATGAACATGAAACTATATCCAAAAATTATGGTTAAACTCAAAGTGGAAGTATGTTTTCTAAAATGGTCATCTAGACGTCGTTCTTTCGACTGAAATGACTACCTTTACAAAAACGACTTGTAACTTATTTTTCTGACTATAAACCTATACATTTCTGTTTAGATTAATAAAATAGAGTTCAATATGAAACCATAGCAATTTGATTCACTCAAAACGGATTTAAAATGAAGAAGTTATGGGTAAAACAAGATTGGATAATTTTTCTCATTTTAGCTACGTGAAAATTGGTAACAAATCTATTCCAACCATAACTTAATCAACTTGTATTGTATATTATGTAATCTTGAGATACCATAGACACGTATACAATGTTTCGACCTATCATGTCGACACATCTATATATATTTCGGAACAACCATAGACACTCTATATGTGAATGTTGGAGTTAGCTATACAGGGTTGAGGTTGATTCCAAAATATATATAGTTTGAGTTGTGATCAATACTAAGATACGTATACACTGGGTCGTGGATTGATTCAAGATAATATTTATCGATTTATTTCTGTACATCTAACTGTGGACAACTAGTTGTAGGTTACTAACGAGGACAGCTGACTTAATAAACTTAAAATATCAAAATATATTAAAAGTGTTGTAAATATATTTTAAACATACTTTGATATATATGTATATATTGTTATAGGTTCGTGAATCCACCAGTGGCCAAGTCTTACTTCCCGACGAAGTAAAAATCTGTGAAAGTGAGTTATAGTCCCACTTTTAAAATCTAATATTTTTGTGATGAGAATACATGCAGGTTTTATAAATGATTTACAAAATAGACACAAGTACGTGAAACTACATTCTATGGTTGAATTATCGAAATCGAATATGCCCCTTTTTATTAAGTCTGGTAATCTAAGAATTAGGGAACAGACACCCTAATTGACGCGAATCCTAAAGATAGATCTATTGGGCCTAACAAACCCCATCCAAAGTACCGGATGCTTTAGTACTTCGAAATTTATATCATATCCGAAGGGTGTCCCGGAATGATGGGGATATTCTTATATATATGCATCTTGTTAATGTCGGTTACCAGGTGTTCACCATATGAATGATTTTTATCTCTATGTATGGGATGTGTATTGAAATATGAAATCTTGTGGTCTATTGTTACGATTTGATATATATAGGTTAAACCTATAACTCACCAACATTTTTGTTGACGTTTAAAGCATGTTTATTCTCAGGTGAATACTAAGAGCTTCCGCTGTTGCATACTAAAATAAGGACAAGATTTGAAGTCCATGTTTGTATGATATTGTGTAAAAACTGCATTCAAGAAACTGATTTCGATGTAACATATTTGTATTGTAAACCATTATGTAATGGTCGTGTGTAAACAGGATATTTTAGATTATCATTATTTAATAATCTACGTAAAGCTTTTTAAACATTTATTTATGAAATAAAGGTTGTGGTTTGTTTTAAAAATGAATGCAGTCTTTGAAAAACGTCTCATATAGAGGTCAAAACCTCGCAACGAAATCAATTAATATGGAACATTTTTAATCAATAAGAACGGGACATTTCAGTTGGTATCCGAGCGTTGGTCTTAGAGAACCAGAAAATTTGCATTAGTGTGTCTTATCGAGTTTGTTAGGATGCATGAGTGAGTCTGGACTTCGACCGTGTTTTCTTTAAAAATGATTGCTTAACATTTTTGTTGGAAACTATATATTTTTAACATATGAATATTATGTGATATATTAATCTCTTAACGTGTTTGATATTATGTGATAGATGTCTTCCTCTAGAACAAGTCCCATTGACTCACCTAATAATAATGAAGAGTCAAATGTAAATTGGAATGATTCGTGGACTGATTCACAAGTTCTCGAAGAGGAACCGGAAGAAGAGTCGGAACCGGAAGAAGAATCGGAACCGGAAGAAGAATCGGAACCGGAAGAAGAAATAGAACCGGTGGGGGAAATAATAAAACGGTTAAGTAAAAGAGAATCCACAACCAACCGACCAAGGTTAATTATGGTCAATGGTGTTTCCGCCAAGGAAGCAAAATATTGGGAGGATTACCAATTCTCCGATGAATCGGATTCCGATGAGAATTCCGATGATGTTATAGAAATTACCCCAACTGAATTTAAAAAGGCAAAAGAAAATAATAAGGGAAAGGGCATAAAAATAGAGAAATCTAATTCCAACCCCGATGAACTTTATATGTATCGTCAACCCCCGAAGTCCTTAAGTTATAACAATGACCCGGGAACCTCTAAACCACCAGGTTTTTCTAAACCAATGTGGACAACGACGGCTCGTATTAGGGGAACATCATATATCCCTAGAAACTTGGCAAAACGAACCAAAACCGAACAAGAAGAAACGAGCGAGTGGGAATAAGATAGTTGTATTCGTGTGGTGTAATATATGTAATATAGTGTGCTTATGCTTTATGATATATGTAAAAATTGCTTGTATTAATAAGTATTTTTTTTATGAATCTAACTCTTGTCTATTTTACAGTATAAAAACACAAAATGGATAGATAACCCAATATTTTAAGAGACCTACCCGGAGACATGATTGATGAAATCTTGTCTAGAGTCGGTCAGAATTCCTCGGCACAACTATTTAAGGCGAGATCAGTTTGTAAGACATTCGAAGAACGTTCCAAGAATGCCTTGGTTTATAAAAGGCTTTCGTTCGAAAGATGGGGGATATCACATTGGGAAATCCATAAGTTACGATGTGTTTACTTTGACGCATATATTGCGGGGAACCCAAATGCTATTTTACGCAATGGGTTAAGAAATTATTTTGACTCAATATATCCGAATATTGGACTTCGTGATTTAGAAAAAGCGGCTAACATGCAACATAAAGAAGCATGTTATGCTTACGGGTTAGTAATGTTCGCTTCTCACCAAAGTGAGAACAAGAACATCGGGCTACAACTATTAAACAAAACGTTCCCACAAGTGACGGAGTCGGTAATTGGGCTAAGAAATGAGGTTTTTAGGTTATTACGAGACTGTTGGTCATTACGTAATCCTCGTCCCTTTGACAACGTTGCAACACGCTGTCTTATCAATGGCCATAACGGTTATGTTCCACAAGACCAAGGATGGGAAGTAGTCCTAGTAAAACCAGAATGCATGACTTGTTTCTGGACGTATGAATTACGTGTCTTTATTGTCTTTGCTGAACGACTTGTGTACTAGCTAGAATTATCTTCACAACTATCTTGTATCAAAGTTATTGTGTGCTATATTTCATGCTTTATGTAAAATAAGCGGTATTGTAAGTTTGTAAAATATTGTATAAAAGTTTGAACGCGAAATATTATTACAATCAATTTTTCATATAGAATTGTAGTAGTTGAATTGTATATTAGCTACTAAGTATGAACTTAACGGGTAGGTACTACCCGAATTTAAACTTATAAAACGCTAATATGAAGAAAAAGCTTTTATAAATGAGTTCATATTATGCTACGAAATACTATTAACTACTCTTAATATTCTGTATGATTAACTTGTTCCATTTGACTATTTTGAAGGAAATGGCACCGACTACTCGACACACCGTGAATATGAATGAAGAGGAATTCCGTACTTTTCTAGCTTCAAACATAGCCGCAGTACAGGCTGCGCTACATACCAACAATAACCTTGGATCTGGCAGTACAGGAAATCGTGTAGGATGCACCTACAAAGATTTCACTGCCTGCAAACCTTTGAAATTTGATGGAACCGAAGGACCGATCGGATTGAAACGGTGGACCGAGAAGGTCGAATCGGTGTTTGCCATAAGTAAGTGTACTGAAGAGGACAAAGTAAAGTACGCTACACATACCTTCACAGGTTCTGCGTTAACATGGTGGAATACCTATCTAGAGCAAGTTGGACAAGATGATGCGTACGCACTACCGTGGTCAGCATTCAAGCACTTGATGAACGAGAAGTACCGTCCCAGAACCGAGGTCAATAAGCTCAAGACAGAACTTAAAGGGTTACGAACCCAAGGATTTGATATTACCACGTACGAAAGACGATTCACAGAATTGTGCCTATTGTGTCCGGGAGCATTCGAAGATGAGGAAGAGAAGATCGACGCGTTTGTGAAAGGATTACCGGAAAGAATCCAAGAAGATATAAGTTCACACGAGCCCGCCTCCATACAACAGGCATGTAGAATGGCTCACAAACTAGTGAACCAGATTGAAGAAAGAATTAAAGAACAGACTGCTGAAGAGGCCAATGTGAAGCAAGTCAAAAGAAAGTGGGAGGAAAACGGTGTTAAGAATCACCAATACAACAACAACAGCAATTACAACAATAATCGCAACAATTATCCCAACAATCGCAACATCAATCGCAACTACAACAAACGGCCCAACAACAACAACAACAACAACAACAACGGCAACTACAACAATCATCCCAACAACCATAATAACCGCAACAACAACAACAATCAGAAGCAGCTATGCCAAAGGTGTGAAAAGTATCACTCGGGGTTCTGCACAAAATTTTGCAACAAGTGTAAAAGAAATGGTCATAGCGCGGCGAAGTGTGAGGTCTACGGACCAGGGGTTAATAGAACGAAAGGAACAAATGGTGTCAGAACGAGTAATGGCGGAGCAAGTAGTGTCGGAGCAAGTTATGCCAATGTAGTTTGTTATAAATGTGGAAAATCGGGCTACATTATTAGAAATTGCCCGAACCAGGAGAACACGAATGGACAAGGCCGCGAAAGAGTTTTCAATATTAATGCGGTAGAGGCACATGAAGACCCGGAGCTTGTTACGGGTACGTTTCTTATTGACAATAAATCTTCTTACGTTTTATTTGATTCGGGTGCGGATAGAAGCTATATGAGTAGAGATTTTTGTACTAAATTAAGTTGTCCATTGACGCCTTTGGATAGTAAATTTTTACTCGAATTAGCAAATGGTAAATTAATTTCAGCAGATAATATATGTCGGAATCGAGAAATTAAACTGGTTAGCGAAACATTTAAGATTGATTTGATACCAGTAGAGTTAGGGAGTTTTGATGTGATAATCGGTATGGACTGGTTGAAAGAAGTGAAAGCAGAGATCGTTTGTTACAAAAATGTAATTCGCATTATACAAGAAAAAGGAAAACCCTTAATGGTGTACGGAGAAAAGGGCAACACGAAGCTACATATTATTAGTAATTTGAAGGCACAAAAACTAATAAGAAAAGGTTGCTATGCTGTTCTAGCACACGTCGAGAAAGTACAAACTGAAGAAAAGAGCATCAATGATGTTCCCATTGCAAAAGAATTTCCCGATGTATTTCCGAAAGAATTACCGGGATTACCCCCACAGCGATCCGTTGAATTTCAAATAGATCTTGTACCAGGAGCTGCACCAATAGCTCGTGCTCCTTACAGACTCGCACCCAGCGAGATGAAAGAACTGCAAAGCCAATTACAAGAACTTTTAGAGCGTGGTTTCATTCGACCAAGCACATCACCGTGGGGAGCTCCTGTTTTGTTTGTCAAGAAGAAAGATGGTACATTCAGGTTGTGTATCGACTACCGAGAGTTGAACAAACTTACCATCAAGAACCGCTACCCACTACCAAGAATCGACGACTTATTTGATCAACTACAAGGCTCGTCTGTTTATTCAAAGATTGACTTACGTTCCGGGTATCATCAAATGAGGGTGAAAGAAGATGATATTCCAAAGACTGCTTTCAGAACACGTTACGGTCATTACGAGTTTATGGTCATGCCGTTTGGTTTAACGAATGCACCAGCTGTGTTCATGGACCTTATGAACCGAGTGTGTGGACCATACCTTGACAAGTTTGTCATTGTTTTCATTGATGACATACTTATTTACTCAAAGAATGACCAAGAACACGGTGAACATTTGAGAAAGGTGTTAGAAGTATTGAGGAAGGAAGAATTGTACGCTAAGTTTTCAAAGTGTGCATTTTGGTTGGAAGAAGTTCAATTCCTCGGTCACATAGTGAACAAAGAAGGTATTAAGGTGGATCCGGCAAAGATAGAAACTGTTGAAAAGTGGGAAACCCCGAAAACTCCGAAACACATACACCAGTTTTTAAGACTAGCTGGTTACTACAGAAGGTTCATCCAAGACTTTTCCAGAATAGCAAAACCCTTGACTGCATTAACGCATAAAGGGAAGAAATTTGAATGGAATGATGAACAAGAGAAAGCGTTTCAGTTATTGAAGAAAAAGCTAACTACGGCACCTATATTGTCATTGCCTGAAGGGAATGATGATTTTGTGATTTATTGTGACGCATCAAAGCAAGGTCTCAGTTGTGTATTGATGCAACGAACGAAGGTGATTGCTTATGCGTCTAGACAATTGAAGATTCACGAACAAAATTATACGACGCATGATTTGGAATTAGGCGTGGTTGTTTTTGCATTAAAGACTTGGAGGCACTACTTATATGGGGTCAAAAGTATTATATATACCGACCATAAAAGTCTTCAACACATATTTAATCAGAAACAACTGACTATGAGGCAGCGTAGGTGGATTGAATTATTGAATGGTTATGACTTTGAGATTCGTTACCACCCGAGGAAGGCAAATGTGGTAGCTGATGCCTTGAGCAGGAAGGACAGAGAACCCATTCGAGTAAAATCTATGAATATAATGATTCATAATAACCTTACTACTTAAATAAAGGAGGCGCAACAAGGAGTTTTAAAAGAGGGAAATTTAAAGGATGAAATACCCAAAGGATCGGAGAAACAGCTTAATATTCAGGAAGACGGAACCCGGTATAGGGCTGAAAGGATTTGGATACCAAAATTTTGAGATATCAGAGAAATGGTACTTAGAGAAGCTCATAAAACCAGATACTCAATACATCCTGGAACGGGGAAGATGTACAAGGATCTCAGGAAATATTTTTGGTGGCCGGGTATGAAAGTCGATGTTGCTAAATACGTAGGAGAATGTTTGACGTGTTCTAAGGTCAAAGCTGAGCATCAGAAACCATCAGGTCTACTTCAACAACCCAAAATCCCGGAATGGAAATGGGAAAACATTACCATGGATTTCATTACTAAATTGCCAAGGACTGCAAGTGGTTTTGATAATATTTGGGTAATAGTTGATCGTCTCACCAAATCAGCACATTTCCTGCCAATAAGAGAAGATGACAAGATGGAGAAGTTAGCACGACTGTATTTGAAGGAAGTCGTCTCCAGACATGGAATACCAATCTCTATTATCTCTGATAGGGATGGCAGATTTATTTCAAGATTCTAGCAGACATTACAGCAAGCATTAGGAACTCGTCTAGACATGAGTACTGCCTATCATCCATAAACTGATGGGCAGAGCGAAAGGACGATACAAACGCTTGAAGACATGCTACGAGCATGTGTTATTGATTTCGAAAACAGTTGGGATCGACATCTACCATTAGCAGAATTTTCCTACAACAACAGCTACCATTCAAGCATTGAGATGGCGCCGTTTGAAGCACTTTATGGTAGAAAGTGCAGGTCTCCGATTTGTTGGAGTGAAGTGGGGGATAGACAGATTACGGGTCCGGAGATTATACAAGAAACTACCGAGAAGATTATCCAAATTCAACAACGGTTGAAAACCGCCCAAAGTCGACAAAAGAGCTACGCTGACATTAAAAGAAAAGATATAGAATTTGAAATTGGAGAGATGGTCATGCTTAAAGTTGCACCTTGGAAAGGCGTTGTTCGATTTGGTAAACGAGGGAAATTAAATCCAAGGTATATTGGACCATTCAAGATTATTGATCGTGTCGGACCAGTAGCTTACCGACTTGAGTTACCTCAACAACTCGCGGCTGTACATAACACTTTCCACGTCTCGAATTTGAAGAAATGTTTTACTAAAGAAGATCTCACTATTCCGTTAGATGAAATCCAAATCAACGAAAAACTCCAATTCATCGAAGAACCCGTCGAAATAATGGATCGTGAGGTTAAAAGACTTAAGTAAAACAAGATACCAATTGTTAAGGTTCGATGGAATTCTCGTAGAGGACCCGAGTTCACCTGGGAGCGTGAAGATCAGATGAAGAAGAAATACCCGCATCTATTTCCAGAAGATTCGTCAACACCTTCAACAGCTTAAAATTTCGGGACGAAATTTATTTAACGGGTAGGTACTGTAGTGACCCGAACTTTTCCATGTTTATATATATTAATTGAGATTGATATTTACATGATTAAATGTTTCCAACATGTTAAGCAATCAAACTTGTTAAGACTTGATTAATTGAAATATGTTTCATATAGACAATTGACCACCCAAGTTGACCTGCGATTCACGAACGTTAAAACTTGTAAAAATGACATGACGATATATATATGGATATACATATGGTTAACATGAGATTATGATAAGTAATTATCTCCATAAGTATATTAACAATGAGTTATATACATATAAAGAAGACTACTAACTTAAGGATTTCGAAACGACACATATATGTAACGATTATCGTTGTAACGACATTTAAATGTATATATATATCATATTAAGATATATTAATATATCATAATATCATGATAATATAATAATTTAACATCTCATTAGATATAATAAACAATGGGTTAACAACATTAATTGAGATCGTTAACTTAAAGGTTTCAAAACAACACTTACATGTAACGACTAACGATGACTTAACGACTCAGTTAAAATGTATATACATGTAGTGAATTTGGATGTATTAAAATACTTTTGGAAGACTTCAAGACATATATCAAAACACTCATACTTAACGAAAATGGTTACAGTTACTTTCCCATTCTTTTCTTTCATCAAGAATTCTAGTCGTATTCTTACCCGTATTATACACAGCTTCAAAACGTACTTACTATGGGTATATACCAATAGGAACTAGTATGGGATTCCACTCTTGATTATGTCATGTATGACTAATCAATTTTAACTTCTACCATGAGCTAGTCAACTAACTAGAACTCCTTTTAACCCCACTCACCACTCACCAATTACCACTCATCATTCACTCCATTTCACTTCCAATTCTCTTTCTAATTCTCTCTCAACACACACACACTATTATGAACGTATTTTTCCAGTATTTAATCATCATCTTCATCAAAAATCACTTCAATAATCAAGCTATAATCATCATAGGAAGAACACTTCAAGAACACTTCAAAAATCCCTTCAAGTTTACTAATTTACTTCCAAGCTTTCTAATCCAATCCAAGTAATCATCTAAGATCAAGAAACCTTTGTTATATACAGTAGGTTATCTTTCTTATTCAAGGTAATATTCATATTCAAACTTTGATTCAATTTCTATAAATATAAACTATCTTAATTCGAGTAAAAATCTTACTTGAACTTGTTTTTGTGTCATGATCCTACTTCAAGAACTTTCAAGTCATCCAAGATCCTTTGAAGCTAGATCATTTCTTGTCACTTCCAGTAGGTTTACCTACTAAACTTGAGGTAGTAATGATGTTCATAACATCATTCGATTCATATATATAAAACTATCTTATTCGAAGGTTTAAACTCGTAATCACTAGAACATAGTTTAGTTAATTCTAAACTTGTTCGCAAACAAAAGTTAATCCTTCTAAATTGACTTTTAAAATTAACTAAACACATGTTCTATATCTATATGATATGCTAACTTAATGATTTAAAACCTGGAAACACGAAAAACACCGTAAAACCGGATTTACGCCGTCGTAGTAACACCGCGGGCTGTTTTGGGTTAGTTAATTAAAAACTATGATAAACTTTGATTTAAAAGTTGTTATTCTGAGAAAATGATTTTTATTATGAACATGAAACTATGTCCAAAAATTATGGTTAAACTCAAAGTGGAAGTATGTTTTCTAAAATGGTCATCTAGACGTCGTTCTTTCGACTGAAATGACTACCTTTACAAAAATGACTTGTAACTTATTTTTCCGACTATAAACCTATACTTTTCTATTTATATTAATAAAATAGAGTTCAATATGAAACCATAGCAATTTGATTCACTCAAAACGGATTTAAAATGAAGAAGTTATGGGTAAAACAAGATTGGATAATTTTTCTCATTTTAGCTACGTGAAAATTGGTAACAAATCTATTCCAACCATAACTTAATCAACTTGTATTGTATATTATGTAATCTTGAGATACCATAGACACGTATACAATGTTTCGACTTATCATGTCAACACATCTATATATATTTCGGAACAACCATAGACACTCTATATGTGAATGTTGGAGTTAGCTATACAGGGTTGAGGTTGATTCCAAAATATATATAGTTTGAGTTGTGATCAATACTGAGATACGTATACACTGGTTCGTGGATTGATTCAAGATAATATTTATCGATTTATTTCTGTACATCTAACTGTGGACAACTAGTTGTAGGTTACTAACGAGGACAGCTGACTTAATAAACTTAAAACATCAAAATATATTAAAAGTGTTGTAAATATATTTTAAACATACTTTGATATATATGTATATATTGTTATAGGTTCGTGAATCAACCAGTGGCCAAGTCTTACTTCCCGACGAAGTAAAAATCTGTGAAAGTGAGTTATAGTCCCACTTTTAAAATCTAATATTTTTGGGATGAGAATACATGCAGGTTTTATAAATGATTTACAAAATAGACACAAGTACGTGAAACTACATTCTATGGTTGAATTATCAAAATCGAATATGCCCCTTTTTATTAAGTCTGGTAATCTAAGAATTAGGGAACAGACACCCTAATTGACGCGAATCCTAAAGATAGATCTATTGGGCCTAACAAACCCCATCCAAAGTACCGGATGCTTTAGTACTTCGAAATTTATATCATATCCGAAGGGTGTCCCGGAATGATGGGGATATTCTTATATATATGCATCTTGTTAATGTCGGTTACCAGGTGTTCACCATATGAATGATTTTTATCTCTATGTATGGGATGTGTATTGAAATATGAAATCTTGTGGTCTATTGTTACGATTTGATATATATAGGTTAAACCTATAACTCACCAACATTTTTGTTGACGTTTAAAGCATGTTTATTCTCAGGTGAATACTAAGAGCTTCCGCTATTGCATACTAAAATAAGGACAAGATTTGGAGTCCATGTTTGTATGATATTGTGTAAAAACTGCATTCAAGAAACTGATTTTGATGTAACATATTTGTATAGTAAACCATTATGTAATGGTCGTGTGTAAACAGGATATTTTAGATTATCATTATTTAATAATCTACGTAAAGCTTTTTAAACCTTTATTTATGAAATAAAGGTTATGGTTTGTTTTAAAAATGAATGCAGTCTTTGAAAAACGTCTCATATAGAGGTCAAAACCTCGCAACGAAATCAATTAATATGGAACGTTTTTAATCAATAAGAACGGGACATTTCAAATGGTAACTGTTGTTGTAGGAAAATTCTGCTAACGGTAGATGTCGATCCCAACTGTTTTCGAAATCAATAACACAAGCTCGTAGCATGTCTTCAATCGTTTGTATCGTCCTTTCGCTCTGCCCATCAGTTTGTGGATGATAGGCAGTACTCATGTCTAGACGAGTTCCCAATGCTTGCTGTAATGTCTGCCAGAATCTTGAAATAAATCTGCCATCCCTATCAGAGATAATAGAGATTGGTATTCCATGTCTGGAGACGACTTCCTTCAAATACATTCGTGCTAACTTCTCCATCTTGTCATCTTCTCTTATTGGCAGGAAGTGTGCTGACTTGGTGAGACGATCAACTATTACCCAAATAGTATCATAACTACTTGCAGACCTTGGAAATTTAGTAATGAAATCCATGGTAAAGTTTTCCCATTTCCATTCTGGGATTTCAGGTTGTTGTAGTAGACCTGATGGTTTCTGATGTTCAGCTTTGACCTTAGAACACGTCAAACATTCTCCTACGTATTTAGCAACATCGGCTTTCATACCCGGCCACCAAAAATGTTTCTTGAGATCCTTGTACATCTTCCCCGTTCCAGGATGTATTGAGTATCTGGTTTTATGAGCTTCTCTAAGTACCATTTCTCTCATATCTCCAAATTTTGGTACCCAAATCCTTTCAGCCCTATACCGGGTTCCATCTTCCCGAATATTAAGATGCTTCTCCGATCCTTTGGGTATTTCATCCTTTAAATTTCCCTTTTTTAAAACTCCTTGTTGCGCCTCCTTTATTTGAGTAGTAAGGTTATTATGAATCATTATATTCATAGATTTTACTCGAATGGGTTCTCTGTCCTTCCTGCTCAAGGCGTCGGCTACCACATTTGCCTTCCCCGGGTGGTAACGAATCTTAAAGTCGTAATCATTAAACAATTCAATCCACCTACGCTGCCTCATATTCAGTTGTTTCTGATTAAATATGTGTTGAAGACTTTTGTGGTCGGTATATATAATACTTTTGACCCCATATAAGTAGTGCCTCCAAGTCTTTAATGCAAAAACAACCGCGCCTAATTCCAAATCATGCGTCGTATAATTTTGCTCGTGAATCTTCAATTGTCTAGACGCATAAGCAATCACCTTCGTTCGTTGCATTAATACACAACCGAGACCTTGCTTTGATGCGTCACAATAATTCACAAAATCATCATTCCCTTCAGGCAATGACAATATAGGTGCCGTAGTTAGCTTTTTCTTCAATAACTGAAACGCTTTCTCTTGTTCATCCTTCCATTCAAATTTCTTCCCTTTATGCGTTAATGCAGTCAAGGGTTTTGCTATTCTGGAAAAGTCTTGGATGAACCTTCTGTAGTAACCAGCTAGTCCTAAAAACTGGCGTATGTGTTTCGGAGTTTTCGGGGTTTTCCACTTTTCAACTGTTTCTATCTTTGCCGGATCCACCTTAATACCTTCTTTGTTCACTATGTGACCGAGGAATTGAACTTCTTCCAACCAAAATGCACACTTTGAAAACTTAGCGTACAATTCTTCCTCCCTCAATACTTCTAACACCTTTCTCAAATGTTCACCGTGTTCTTGGTCATTCTTTGAGTAAATAAGTATGTCATCAATGAAAACAATGACAAACTTGTCAAGGTATGGTCCACACACTCGGTTTATAAGGTCCATGAACACAGCTGGAGCATTAGTTAAACCAAACGGCATGACCATAAACTCGTAATGACCGTAACGTGTTCTGAAAGCAGTTTTTGGAATATCATCCTCCTTTACTCGCATTTGTTGATATCCAGAACGTAAATCGATCTTCGAATAAACCGACGAGCCTTGTAGTTGATCAAATAAGTCGTCAATTCTCGGCAGTGGATAACGGTTTTTGATGGTAAGTTTGTTCAACTCACTGTTGTCAATACACAACCTAAATGTACCATCCTTCTTCTTGACAAACAAAATAGGAGCTCCCCATGGTGATGTGCTTGGTCGAATGAAACCACGTTCTAATAGTTCTTGCAGTTGGCTTTGCAGTTCTTTCATCTCGCTGGGTGCAAGTCTATAAGGAGCACGAGCTATTGGTACAGCTCCTGGTACAAGATCTATTTGAAATTCAACAGATCGATATGGAGGTAGTCCCGGTAATTCTTTCGGAAATACATCGGGAAATTCTTTTGCAACGGGAACATCATTGATGCTCTTTTCTTTAGTTTGTACTTTCTCGACGTGTGCTAGAACAGCATAGCAACCTTTTCTTATTAGTTTTTGTGCCTTCAAATTACTAATAAGATTTAGCTTCGTGTTGCCCTTTTCTCCTTACACCATTAAGGGTTTTCCTTTTTCTCGTATAATGCGAATTGCATTTTTGTAACAAACGATCTCTGCTTTCACTTCTTTCAACCAGTCCATACCGATTATCACATCAAAACTCCCTAACTCTACTGGTATCAAATCAATCTTAAATGTTTCGCTAACCAGTTTAATTTCTCGATTCCGACATATATTATCTGCTGAAATTAATTTACCATTTGCTAATTCGAGTAAAAATTTACTATCCAAAGGCGTCAATGGACAACTTAATTTAGCACAAAAATCTCTACTCATATAGCTTCTATCCGCACCCGAATCAAATAAAACGTAAGCAGATTTATTGTCAATAAGAAACGTACCCGTAACAAGCTCCGGGTCTTCCTGTGCCTCTGCCGCATTAATATTGAAAACTCTTCCGCGGCCTTGTCCATTCGTGTTCTCCTGGTTCGGGTAATTTCTAATAATGTGGCCCGGTTTTCCACATTTATAACAAACTACATTGGCATAACTTGCTCCGACACTACTTGCTCCGCCATTACTCGTTCCGACACCATTTGTTCCTTTCGTTCTATTAACCCCTGGTCCGTAGACCTCACACTTCGCCGCGCTATGACCATTTCTTTTACACTTGTTGCAAAATTTGGTGCAGAACCCCGAGTGATACTTTTCACACCTTTGGCATAGCTGTTTCTGATTGTTGTTGTTGTTGCGGTTATTATTGTTGTTGGGATGATTGTTGTAGTTGCTGTTGTTGTTGTTGTAGTTGTTGTTGGGCCGTTTGTTGTAGTTGCGATTGATGTTGCGATTGTTGGGATAATTGTTGCGATTATTGTTGTTGTTGTATTGGTGATTCTTATCACCGTTTTCCTCCCACTTTCTTTTGACTTGCTTCACATTGGCCTCTTCAGCAGTCTGTTCTTTAATTCTTTCTTCAATCTGGTTCACTAGTTTGTGAGCCATTCTACATGCCTGTTGTATGGAGGCGGGCTCGTGTGAACTTATATCTTCTTGGATTCTTTCCGGTAATCCTTTCACAAACGCGTCGATCTTCTCTTCCTCATCTTCGAATGCTCCTGGACACAATAGGCACAATTCTGTGAATCTTCTTTCGTACGTGGTAATATCAAATCCTTGGGTTCGTAACCCTCTAAGTTCTGTCTTGAGCTTATTGACCTCGGTTCTGGGACGGTACTTCTCATTCATCAAGTGCTTGAATGCTGACCACGGTAGTGCGTACGCATCGTCTTGTCCCACTTGCTCTAGATAGGTATTCCACCACGTTAACGCAGAACCTGTGAAGGTATGCATAGCGTACTTTACTTTGTCCTCTTCAGTACACTTACTTATGGCAAACACCGATTCGACCTTCTCGGTCCACCGTTTCAATCCGATCGGTCCTTCGGTTCCATCAAATTCCAAAGGTTTGCAGGCAGTGAATTCTTTGTAGGTGCATCCTACACGATTTCCTGTACTGCTAGATCCAAGGTTATTGTTGGTATGTAGCGCAGCCTGTACTGCGGCTATGTTTGAAGCTAGAAAAGTACGGAATTCCTCTTCATTCATATTCACGGTGTGTCGAGTAGTCGGTGCCATTTCCTTCAAAATAGTCAAATGGAACAAGTTAATCATACAGAATATTAAGAGTAGTTAATAGTATTTCGTAGCATAATATGAACTCATTTATAAAAGCTTTTTCTTCATATTAGCGTTTTATAAGTTTAAATTCGGGTAGTACCTACCCGTTAAGTTCATACTTAGTAGCTAATATACAATTCAACTACTACAATTCTATATGAAAAACTGATTGTAATAATATTTCGCGTTCAAACTTTTATACAATATTTTACAAACTTACAATACCGCTTATTTTACATAAAGCATGAAATATAGCACACAATAACTTTGATACAAGATAGTTGTGAAGATAATTCTAGCTAGTACACAAGTCGTTCAGCAAAGGCAATAAAGACACGTAATTCATACGTCCAGAAACAAGTCATGCATTCTGGTTTTACTAGGACTACTTCCCATCCTTGGTCTTGTGGAACATAACCGTTATGGCCGTTGATAAGACAGCGTGTTGTAACGTCGTCAAAGGGACGAGGGTTACGTAATGACCAACAGTCTCGTAATAACCTAAAAACCTCATTTCTTACCCCAATTACCGACTCCGTCACTTGTGGGAACGTTTTGTTTAATAGTTGTAGCCCGATGTTCTTGTTCTCACTTTGGTGAGAAGCGAACATTACTAACCCGTAAGCATAACATGCTTCTTTATGTTGCATGTTAGCCGCTTTTTCTAAATCACGAAGTCCAATATTCGGATATATTGAGTCAAAATAATTTCTTAACCCATTGCGTAAAATAGCATTTGGGTTCCCCGCAATATATGCATCAAAGTAAACACATCGTAACTTATGGATTTCCCAATGTGATATCTGAAATGTCCCGTTCTTATTGATTAAAAACGTTCCATATTAATTGATTTCGTTGCGAGGTTTTGACCTCTATATGAGACGTTTTTCAAAGACTGCATTCATTTTAAAACAAACCATAACCTTTATTTCATCAATAAAGGTTTAAAAAGCTTTACGTAGATTATCAAATAATGATAATCTAAAATATCCTGTTTACACACGACCATTACATAATGGTTTACAATACAAATATGTTACAACAAAATAAGTTTCTTGAATGCAGTTTTTACACAATATCATACAAACATGGACTCCAAATCTCGTCCTTATTTAAGTATGCGACAGCGGAAGCTCTTAATAATCACCTGAGAATAAACATGCTTAAAACGTCAACAAAATGTTGGTGAGTTATAGGTTTAACCTATATATATCAAATCGTAACAATAGACCACAAGATTTCATATTTCAATACACATCCCATACATAGAGATAAAAATCATTCATATGGTGAACACCTGGTAACCGACAATAACAAGATGCATATATAAGAATATCCCCATCATTCCGGGACACCCTTCGGATATGATATAAATTTCGAAGTACTAAAGCATCCGGTACTTTGGATGGGGTTTGTTAGGCCCAATAGATCTATCTTTAGGATTCGCGTCAATTAGGGTGTCTGTTCCCTAATTCTTAGATTACCAGACTTAATAAAAAGGGGCATATTCGATTTCGATAATTCAACCATAGAATGTAGTTTCACGTACTTGTGTCTATTTTGTAAATCATTTATAAAACCTGCATGTATTCTCATCCCAAAAATATTAGATTTTAAAAGTGGGACTATAACTCACTTTCACAGATTTTTACTTCGTCGGGAAGTAAGACTTGGCCACTGGTTGATTCACGAACCTATAATAATATATACATATATATCAAAGTATGTTCAAAATATATTTACAACACTTTTAATATATTTTGATGTTTTAAGCTTATTAAGTCAGCTGTCCTCGTTAGTAACCTACAACTAGTTGTCCACAGTTAGATGTACAGAAATAAATCGATAAATATTATCTTGAATCAATCCACGACCCAGTGTATACGTATCTCAGTATTGATCACAACTCAAACTATATATATTTTGGAATCAACCTCAACCCTGTATAGCTAACTCCAACATTCACATATAGAGTGTCTATGGTTGTTCCGAAATATATATAGATGTGTCGACATGATAGGTCGAAACATTGTATACGTGTCTATGGTATCTCAAGATTACATAATATACAATACAAGTTGATTAAGTTATGGTTGGAATAGATTTGTTACCAATTTTCACGTAGCTAAAATGAGAAAAATTATCCAATCTTGTTTTACCCATAACTTCTTCATTTTAAATCCGTTTTGAGTGAATCAAATTGCTATGGTTTCATATTGAACTCTATTTTATGAATCTAAACAGAAAAAGTATAGGTTTATAGTCGGAAAAATAAGTTACAAGTCGTTTTTGTAAAGGTAGTCATTTCAGTCGAAAGAACGACGTCTAGATGACCATTTTAGAAAACATACTTCCACTTTGAGTTTAACCATAATTTTTGGATATAGTTTCATGTTCATAATAAAAATCATTTTCTCAGAATAACAACTTTTAAATCAAAGTTTATCATAGTTTTTAATTAACTAACCCAAAACAGCCCGCGGTGTTACTACGACGGCGTAAATCCGGTTTTACGGTGTTTTTCGTGTTTCCAGGTTTTAAATCATTAAGTTAGCATATCATATAGATATAGAACATGTGTTTAGTTGATTTTAAAAGTCAAGTTAGAAGGATTAACTTTTGTTTGCGAACAAGTTTAGAATTAACTAAACTATGTTCTAGTGATTACAAGTTTAAACCTTCGAATAAGATAGCTTTATATGTATGAATCGAATGATGTTATGAACATCATTACTACCTTAAGTTCCTTGGATAAACCTACTGGAAAAGAGAAAAATGGATCTAGCTTCAATGGATCCTTGGATGGCTCGAAGTTCTTGAAGCAGAATCATGACACGAAAACAAGTTCAAGTAAGATCATCACTTGAAATAAGATTGTTATAGTTATAGAAATTGAACCAAAGTTTGAATATGATTATTACCTTGTATTAGAATGATAACCTACTGTAAGAAACAAAGATTTCTTGAGGTTGGATGATCACCTTACAAGATTGGAAGTGAGCTAGCAAACTTGAAAGTATTCTTGATTTTATGAAACTAGAACTTTTGGAATTTATGAAGAACACTTAGAACTTGAAGATAGAACTTGAGAGAGATCAATTAGATGAAGAAAAATGAAGAATGAAAGTGTTTGTAGGTGTTTTTGGTCGTTGGTGTATGGATTAGATATAAAGGATATGTAATTTTGTTTTCATGTAAATAAGTCATGAATGATTACTCATATTTTTGTAATTTTATGAGATATTTCATGCTAGTTGCCAAATGATGGTTCCCATATGTGTTAGGTGACTCACATGGGCTGCTAAGAGCTGATCATTGGAGTGTATATACCAATAGTACATACATCTAAAAGCTGTGTATTGTACGAGTACGAATACGGGTGCATACGAGTAGAATTGTTGATGAAACTGAACGAGGATGTAATTGTAAGCATTTTTGTTAAGTAGAAGTATTTTGATAAGTGTCTTGAAGTCTTTCAAAAGTGTATGAATACATATTAAAACATTACATGTATATACATTTTAACTGAGTCGTTAAGTCATCGTTAGTCGTTACATGTAAATGTTGTTTTGAAACCTTTAGGTTAACGATCTTGTTAAATGTTGTTAACCCAATGTTTATAATATCAAAAGAGATTTTAAATTATTATATTATCATGATATTATGATGTACTAATATCTCTTAATATGATATATGTACATTAAATGTCGTTACAACGATAATCGTTACATATATGTCTCGTTTCAAAATCATTAAGTTAGTAGTCTTGTTTTTACATATGTAGTTCATTGTTAATATACTTAATGATATGTTTACTTATCATAATATCATGTTAACTATATATATAACCATATATATGTCATCATATAGTTTTTACAAGTTTTAACGTTCGTGAATCACCGGTCAACTTGGGTGGTCAATTGTCTATATGAAACATATTTCAATTAATCAAGTCTTAACAAGTTTGATTGCTTAACATGTTGGAAACATTTAATCATGTAAATATAAATCTCAATTAATATATATAAACATGGAAAAGTTCGGGTCACTACAGTACCTACCCGTTAAATAAATTTCGTCCCGAAATTTTAAGCTGTTGAAGGTGTTGACGAATATTCTGGAAATAGATGCGGGTATTTCTTCTTCATCTGATATTCACGCTCCCAGGTGAACTCGGGTCCTCTACGAGCATTCCATCGAACCTTAACAATTGGTATCTTGTTTTGCTTAAGTCTTTTAACCTCACGATCCATTATTTCGACGGGTTCTTCGATGAATTGGAGTTTTTCGTTGAGTTGGATTTCATCTAGCGGAATAGTGAGATCTTCTTTAGCAAAACATTTCTTCAAATTCGAGACGTGGAAAGTGTTATGTACAGCCGCGAGTTGTTGAGGTAACTCAAGTCGGTAAGCTACTGGTCCGACACGATCAATAATCTTGAATGGTCCAATATACCTTGGATTTAATTTCCCTCGTTTACCAAATCGAACAACGCCTTTCCAAGGTGCAACTTTAAGCATGACCATCTCTCCAATTTCAAATTCTATATCTTTTCTTTTAATGTCAGCGTAGCTCTTTTGTCGACTTTGGGCGGTTTTCAATCGTTGTTGAATTTGGATGATCTTCTCGGTAGTTTCTTGTATAATCTCCGGACCCGTAATCTGTCTATCCCCCACTTCACTCCAACAAATCGGAGACCTGCACTTTCTACCATAAAGTGCTTCAAACGGCGCCATCTCAATGCTTGAATGGTAGCTGTTGTTGTAGGAAAATTCTGCTAACGGTAGATGTCGATCCCAACTGTTTCCGAAATCAATAACACATGCTCGTAGCATGTCTTCAAGCGTTTGTATCGTCCTTTCGCTCTGCCCATCAGTTTGTGGATGATAGGCAGTACTCATGTCTAGACGAGTTCCTAATGCTTGCTGTAATGTCTGCCAGAATCTTGAAATAAATCTGCCATCCCTATCAGAGATAATAGAGATTGGTATTCCATGTCTGGAGACGACTTCCTTCAAATACAGTCGTGCTAACTTCTCCATCTTGTCATCTTCTCTTATTGGTAGGAAGTGTGCTGATTTGGTGAGACGATCAACTATTACCCAAATAGTATCAAAACCACTTGCAGTCCTTGGCAATTTAGTGATGAAATCCATGGTAATGTTTTCCCATTTCCATTCTGGGATTTCGGGTTGTTGAAGTAGACCTGATGGTTTCTGATGCTCAGCTTTGACCTTAGAACACGTCAAACATTCTCCTACGTATTTAGCAACATCGGCTTTCATACCCGGCCACCAAAAATGTTTCTTGAGATCCTTGTACATCTTCCCCGTTCCAGGATGTATTGAGTATCTGGTTTTATGAGCTTCTCTAAGTACCATTTCTCTCATATCTCCAAATTTTGGTACCCAAATCCTTTCAGCCCTATACCGGGTTCCGTCTTCCCGAATATTAAGATGCTTCTCCGATCCTTTGGGTATTTCATCCTTTAAATTTCCCTCTTTTAAAACTCCTTGTTGCGCCTCCTTTATTTGAGTAGTAAGGTTATTATGAATCATTATATTCATAGATTTTACTCGAATGGGTTCTCTGTCCTTCCTGCTCAAGGCATCGGCTACCACATTTGCCTTCCCCGGGTGGTAACGAATCTCAAAGTCGTAATCATTCAATAATTCAATCCACCTACGCTGCCTCATATTCAGTTGTTTCTGATTAAATATGTGTTGAAGACTTTTGTGGTCGGTATATATAATACTTTTGACCCCATATAAGTAGTGCCTCCAAGTCTTTAATGCAAAAACAATCGCGCCTAATTCCAAATCATGCGTCGTATAATTTTGTTCGTGAATCTTCAATTGTCTAGACGCATAAGCAATCACCTTCGTTCGTTGCATTAATACACAACCGAGACCTTGCTTTGATGCATCACAATAAATCACAAAATCATCATTCCCTTCAGGCAATGACAATATAGGTGCCGTAGTTAGCTTTTTCTTCAATAACTGAAACGCTTTCTCTTGTTCATCATTCCATTCAAATTTCTTCCCTTTATGCGTTAATGCAGTCAAGGGTTTTGCTATTCTGGAAAAGTCTTGGATGAACCTTCTGTAGTAACCAGCTAGTCCTAAAAACTGGCGTATGTGTTTCGGAGTTTTCGGGGTTTCCCACTTTTCAACAGTTTCTATCTTTGCCGGATCCACCTTAATACCTTCTTTGTTCACTATGTGACCGAGGAATTGAACTTCTTCCAACCAAAATGCACACTTTGAAAACTTAGCGTACAATTCTTCCTTCCTCAATACTTCTAACACCTTTCTCAAATGTTCACCGTGTTCTTGGTCATTCTTTGAGTAAATAAGTATGTCATCAATGAAAACAATGACAAACTTGTCAAGGTATGGTCCACACACTCGGTTCATAAGGTCCATGAACACAGCTGGTGCATTAGTTAAACCAAACGGCATGACCATAAACTCGTAATGACCGTAACGTGTTCTGAAAGCAGTCTTTGGAATATCATCTTCTTTCACCCGCATTTGATGATACCCGGAACGTAAGTCAATCTTTGAATAAACAGACGAGCCTTGTAGTTGATCAAATAAGTCGTCGATTCTCGGTAGTGGGTAGCGGTTCTTGATGGTAAGTTTGTTCAACTCTCGGTAGTCGATACACAACCTGAATGTACCATCTTTCTTCTTGACAAACAAAACAGGAGCTCCCCACGGTGATGTGCTTGGTCGAATGAAACCACGCTCTAAAAGTTCTTGTAATTGGCTTTGTAGTTCTTTCATCTCGCTGGGTGCGAGTCTGTAAGGAGCACGAGCTATTGGTGCAGCTCCTGGTACAAGATCTATTTGAAATTCAACGGATCGATGTGGGGGTAATCCCGGTAATTCTTTCGGAAATACATCGGGAAATTATTTTGCAATGGGAACATCATTGATGCTCTTTTCTTCAGTTTGTACTTTCTCGACGTGTGCTAGAACAGCATAGCAACCTTTTCTTATTAGTTTTTGTGCCTTCAAATTACTAATAAGATGTAGCTTCGTGTTGCCCTTTTCTCCGTACACCATTAAGGGTTTTCCTTTTTCTCGTATAATGCGAATTGCATTTTTGTAACAAACGATCTCCGCTTTCACTTCTTTCAACCAGTCCATACCGATTATCACATCAAAACTCCCTAACTCTACTGGTATCAAATCAATCTTAAATGTTTCGCTAACCAGTTTAATTTCTCGATTCCGACATATATTATCTGCTGAAATTAATTTACCATTTGCTAATTCGAGTAAAAATTTACTATCCAAAGGCGTCAATGGACAACTTAATTTAGCACAAAAATCTCTACTCATATAGCTTCTATCCGCACCCGAATCAAATAAAACGTAAGCAGATTTATTGTCAATTTGAAACGTACCCGTAACAAGATCCGGGTCTTCCTGTGCCTCTACCGCATTAATATTGAAAACTCTTCCACGGCCTTGTCCATTCGTGTTCTCCTGGTTCGGGCAATTTCTAATAATGTGGCCTGGTTTTCCACATTTATAACAAACTACATTGGCATAACTTGCTCCGACACTACTTGCTCCGCCATTACTCGTTCCGACACCATTTGTTCCTTTCGTTCTATTAACCCCTGGTCCGTAGACCTCACACTTCGCCGCACCCCGAGTGATTCTTTTCACACCTTTGGCATAGCTGCTTCTGATTGTTGTTGTTGTTGTTGCGGTTATTATTGTTGTTGGGATGATTGTTGTAGTTGCTGTTGTTGTTGTTGTTGTTGTTGGGCCGTTTGTTGTAGTTGCGATTGATGTTGCGATTGTTGGGATAATTGTTGCGATTATTGTTGTAATTGCTGTTGTTGTTGTATTGGTGATTCTTATCACCGTTTTCCTCCCACTTTCTTTTGACTTGCTTCACATTGGCCTCTTCAGCAGTCTGTTCTTTAATTCTTTCTTCAATCTGGTTCTAGTTTGTGAGCCATTCTACATGCCTGTTGTATGGAGGCGGGCTCGTGTGAACTTATATCTTCTTGGATTATTTCCGGTAATCCTTTCACAAACGCGTCGATCTTCTCTTCCTCATCTTCGAATGCTCCCGGACACAATAGGCACAATTCTGTGAATCGTCTTTCGTACGTGGTAATATCAAATCCTTGGGTTCGTAACCCTCTAAGTTCTGTCTTGAGCTTATTGACCTCGGTTCTGGGACGGTACTTCTCGTTCATCAAGTGCTTGAATGCTGACCACGGTAGTGCGTACGCATCGTCTTGTCCCACTTGCTCTAGATAGGTATTCCACCATGTTAACGCAGAACCTGTGAAGGTATGCGTAGCGTACTTCACTTTGTCCTCTTCAGTACACTTACTTATGGCAAACACCGATTCAACCTTCTCGGTCCACCGTTTCAATCCGATCGGTCCTTCGGTTCCATCAAATTCCAAAGGCTTGCAGGCAGTGAATTCTTTGTAGGTGCATCCTACACGATTTCCTGTACTGCTAGATCCAAGGTTATTGTTGGTATGTAGCGCAGCCTGTACTGCGGCTATGTTTGAAGCTAGAAAAGTACGGAATTCCTCTTCATTCATATTCACGGTGTGTCGAGTAGTCGGTGCCATTTCCTTCAAAATAGTTAAATGGAACAAGTTAATCATACAGAATATTAAGAGTAGTTAATAGTATTTCGTAGCATAATATGAACTCATTTATAAAAGCTTTTTCTTCATATTAGCGTTTTATAAGTTTAAATTCGGGTAGTACCTACCCGTTAAGTTCATACTTAGTAGCTAATATACAATTCAACTACTACAATTCTATATGAAAAACTGATTATAATAATATTTCGCGTTCAAACTTTTATACAATATTTTACAAACTTACAATACCGCTTATTTTACATAAAGCATGAAATATAGCACACAATAACTTTGATACAAGATAGTTGTGAAGACAATTCTAGCTAGTACACAAGTCGTTCAGCAAAGGAAATAAAGACACGTAATTCATACGTCCAGAAACAAGTCATGCATTCTGGTTTTACTAGGACTACTTCCCATCCTTGGTCTTGTGCAACATAACCGTTATGGCCGTTGATAAGACAGCGTGTTGTAACGTCATCAAAGGGACGCGGGTTACGTAATGTCCAACAGTCCCGTAATAATCTAAAAACCTCATTTCTTACCCCAATTACCGACTCCGTCACTTGTGGAAACGTTTTGTTTAATAGTTGTAGCCCGATGTTCTTGTTCTCACTTTGGTGAGAAGCGAACATTACTAATCCGTAAGCATAACATGCTTCTTTATGTTGCATGTTAGCCGCTTTTTCTAAATCACGAAGTCCAATATTCGGATATATTGAGTCAAAATAATTTCTTAACCCGTTGCGTAAGATAGCATTTGGGTTCCCCGCAATATATGCGTCAAAGTAAACACATCGTAACTTATGGGTTTCCCAATGTGATATCCCCCATCTTTCAAACGAAAGTCTCTTATAAACCAAGACATTCTTGGAACGTTCTTCGAATGTCTTACAAACTGATCTCGCCTTAAATAGTTGTGCTGAAGAATTCTGACCGACTTTAGACAAGATTTCATCAATCATGTCTCCGGGTAGGTCTCTTAAAATATTGGGTTGTCTATCCATTTTGTGTTTTTATACTGTAAAATAGACAAGAGTTAGATTCATAAAAAAAAATACTTATTAATACAAGCAATTTTTACATATATCATAAAGCATAAGCACACTATATTACATATATTACACCACACGAATACAACTATCTTATTCCGACTAGCTTGTTTCTTCTTCTTCGGTTTTGGTTCGTTTTGCCAAGTTTCTAGGGATATATGATTTTCCCCTAATATGAGCCGTCGTTATCCACATTGGTTTAGAAAAACCTGGTGGTTTAGAGGTTCCTGGGTCATTGTTACAACTTAAGGACTTCGGGGGTTGACGATACATATAAAGTTCATCGGGGTTGGAATTAGATTTCTCTATTTTTATGCCCTTTCCCTTATTATTTTCTTTTGCCTTTTTAAATTCAGTTGGGGTAATTTCTATAACATCATCGGAATTCTCGTCGGAATCCGATTCATCGGAGAATTGGTAATCCTCCCAATATTTTGCTTCCTTGGCGGAAACACCATTGACCATAATTAACTTTGGTCGGTTGGTTGAGGATTTTCTTTTACTTAACCGTTTTATTATTTCCCCCACCGGTTCTATTTCTTCATCCGGTTCCGATTCTTCTTCCGGTTCCGATTCTTCTTCCGGTTCCGACTCTTCTTTCGGTTCCTCTTCGGGAACTTGTGAATCAGTCCACAAATCATTCCAATTTACATTTGACTCTTCATTATTATTAGGTGAGTCAATGGGACTTGTTCTAGAGGTAGACATCTATCACATAATATCAAACGCGTTAAGAGATTAATATATCACATAATATTCACATGTTAAAAATATATAGTTTCCAACAAAATTTATTAAGCAATCATTTTTCAAGTAAACACGGTCGAAGTCCAGACTCACTAATGCATCCTAACAAACTCGATAAGACACATTAATGCAAAATTCTGGTTCTCTAAGACCAACGCTCGGATACCAACTGAAATGTCCCGTTCTTATTGATTAAAAACGTTCCATATTAATTGATTTCGTTGCGAGGTTTTGACCTCTATATGAGACGTTTTTCAAAGACTGCATTCATTTTAAAACAAACCATAACCTTTATTTCATCAATAAAGGTTTAAAAAGCTTTACGTAGATTATCAAATAATGATAATCTAAAATATCCTGTTTACACACGACCATTACATAATGGTTTACAATACAAATATGTTACAACAAAATAAGTTTCTTGAATGCAGTTTTTACACAATATCATACAAACATGGACTCCAAATCTCGTCCTTATTTAAGTATGCGACAGCGGAAGCTCTTAATAATCACCTGAGAATAAACATGCTTAAAACGTCAACAAAATGTTGGTGAGTTATAGGTTTAACCTATATATATCAAATCGTAACAATAGACCACAAGATTTCATATTTCAATACACATCCCATACATAGAGATAAAAATCATTCATATGGTGAACACCTGGTAACCGACAATAACAAGATGCATATATAAGAATATCCCCATCATTCCGGGACACCCTTCGGATATGATATAAATTTCGAAGTACTAAAGCATCCGGTACTTTGGATGGGGTTTGTTAGGCCCAATAGATCTATCTTTAGGATTCGCGTCAATTAGGGTGTCTGTTCCCTAATTCTTAGATTACCAGACTTAATAAAAAGGGGCATATTCGATTTCGATAATTCAACCATAGAATGTAGTTTCACGTACTTGTGTCTATTTTGTAAATCATTTATAAAACCTGCATGTATTCTCATCCCAAAAATATTAGATTTTAAAAGTGGGACTATAACTCACTTTCACAGATTTTTACTTCGTCGGGAAGTAAGACTTGGCCACTGGTTGATTCACGAACCTATAATAATATATACATATATATCAAAGTATGTTCAAAATATATTTACAACACTTTTAATATATTTTGATGTTTTAAGTTTATTAAGTCAGCTGTCCTCGTTAGTAACCTACAACTAGTTGTCCACAGTTAGATGTACAGAAATAAATCGATAAATATTATCTTGAATCAATCCACGACCCAGTGTATACGTATCTCAGTATTGATCACAACTCAAACTATATATATTTTGGAATCAACCTCAACCCTGTATAGCTAACTCCAACATTCACATATAGAGTGTCTATGGTTGTTCCGAAATATATATAGATGTGTCGACATGATAGGTCGAAACATTGTATACGTGTCTATGGTATCTCAAGATTACATAATATACAATACAAGTTGATTAAGTTATGGTTGGAATAGATTTGTTACCAATTTTCACGTAGCTAAAATGAGAAAAATTATCCAATCTTGTTTTACCCATAACTTCTTCATTTTAAATCCGTTTTGAGTGAATCAAATTGCTATGGTTTCATATTGAACTCTATTTTATGAATCTAAACAGAAAAAGTATAGGTTTATAGTCGGAAAAATAAGTTACAAGTCGTTTTTGTAAAGGTAGTCATTTCAGTCGAAAGAACGACGTCTAGATGACCATTTTAGAAAACATACTTCCACTTTGAGTTTAACCATAATTTTTGGATATAGTTTCATGTTCATAATAAAAATCATTTTCTCAGAATAACAACTTTTAAATCAAAGTTTATCATAGTTTTTAATTAACTAACCCAAAACAGCCCGCGGTGTTACTACGACGGCGTAAATCCGGTTTTACGGTGTTTTTCGTGTTTCCAGGTTTTAAATCATTAAGTTAGCATATCATATAGATATAGAACATGTGTTTAGTTGATTTTAAAAGTGAAGTTAGAAGGATTAACTTTTGTTTGCGAACAAGTTTAGAATTAACTAAACTATGTTCTAGTGATTACAAGTTTAAACCTTCGAATAAGATAGCTTTATATGTATGAATCGAATGATGTTATGAACATCATTACTACCTTAAGTTCCTTGGATAAACCTACTGGAAAAGAGAAAAATGGATCTAGCTTCAATGGATCCTTGGATGGCTCGAAGTTCTTGAAGCAGAATCATGACACGAAAACAAGTTCAAGTAAGATCATCACTTGAAATAAGATTGTTATAGTTATAGAAATTGAACCAAAGTTTGAATATGATTATTACCTTGTATTAGAATGATAACCTACTGTAAGAAACAAAGATTTCTTGAGGTTGGATGATCACCTTACAAGATTGGAAGTGAGCTAGCAAACTTGAAAGTATTCTTGATTTTATGAAACTAGAACTTTTGGAATTTATGAAGAACACTTAGAACTTGAAGATAGAACTTGAGAGAGATCAATTAGATGAAGAAAATTGAAGAATGAAAGTGTTTGTAGGTGTTTTTGGTCGTTGGTGTATGGATTAGATATAAAGGATATGTAATTTTGTTTTCATGTAAATAAGTCATGAATGATTACTCATATTTTTGTAATTTTATGAGATATTTCATGCTAGTTGCCAAATGATGGTTCCCATATGTGTTAGGTGACTCACATGGGCTGCTAAGAGCTGATCATTGGAGTGTATATACCAATAGTACATACATCTAAAAGCTGTGTATTGTACGAGTACGAATACGGGTGCATACGAGTAGAATTGTTGATGAAACTGAACGAGGATGTAATTGTAAGCATTTTTGTTAAGTAGAAGTATTTTGATAAGTGTCTTGAAGTCTTTCAAAATTGTATGAATACATATTAAAACATTACATGTATATACATTTTAACTGAGTCGTTAAGTCATCGTTAGTCGTTACATGTAAATGTTGTTTTGAAACCTTTAGGTTAACGATCTTGTTAAATGTTGTTAACCCAATGTTTATAATATCAAAAGAGATTTTAAATTATTATATTATCATGATATTATGATGTACTAATATCTCTTAATATGATATATGTACATTAAATGTCGTTACAACGATAATCGTTACATATATGTCTCGTTTCAAAATCATTAAGTTAGTAGTCTTGTTTTTACATATGTAGTTCATTGTTAATATACTTAATGATATGTTTACTTATCATAATATCATGTTAACTATATATATAACCATATATATGTCATCATATAGTTTTTACAAGTTTTAACGTTCGTGAATCACCGGTCAACTTGGGTGGTCAATTGTCTATATGAAACATATTTCAATTAATCAAGTCTTAACAAGTTTGATTGCTTAACATGTTGGAAACATTTAATCATGTAAATATAAATCTCAATTAATATATATAAACATGGAAAAGTTCGGGTCACTACAATATCCCCCATCTTTCGAACGAAAGCCTTTTATAAACCAAGGCATTCTTGGAACGTTCTTCGAATGTCTTACAAACTGATCTCGCCTTAAATAGTTGTGCCAAAGAATTCTGACCGACTCTAGACAAGATTTCATCAATCATGTCTCCGGGTAGGTCTTTTAAAATATTGGGTTGTCTATCCATTTTGTGTTTTTATACTGTAAAATAGACAAGAGTTAGATTCATAAAAAAATACTTATTAATACAAGCAATTTTTACATATATCATAAAGCATAAGCACACTATATTACATATATTACACCACACGAATACAACTATCTTATTCCGACTCGCTCGTTTCTTCTTGTTCGGTTTTGGTTCGTTTTGCCAAGTTTCTAGGGATATATGATGTTCCCCTAATACGAGCCGTCGTTATCCACATTGGTTTAGAAAAACCTGGTGGTTTAGAGGTTCCCGGGTCATTGTTACAACTTAAGGACTTCGGGGGTTGACGATACATATAAAGTTCATCGGGGTTGGAATTAGATTTCTCTATTTTTATGCCCTTTCCCTTATTATTTTCTTTTGCCTTTTTAAATTCAGTTGGGGTAATTTCTATAACATCATCGGAATTCTCGTCGGAATCCGATTCATCGGAGAATTGGTAATCCTCCCAATATTTTGCTTCCTTGGCGGAAACACCATTGACCATAATTAACCTTGGTCGGTTGGTTGAGAATTCTCTTTTACTTAACCGTTTTATTATTTCTCCCACCGGTTCTATTTCTTCTTCCGGTTCCGATTCTTCTTCCGGTTCCGACTCTTCTTCCGGTTCCTCTTCGGGAACTTGTGAATCAGTCCGCGAATCATTCCAATTTACATTTGACTCTTCATTATTATTAGGTGAGTCAATGGGACTTGTTCTAGAGGTAGACATCTATCACATAATATCAAACGCGTTAAGAGATTAATATATCACATAATATTCACATGTTAAAAATATATAGTTTCCAACAAAATTTGTTAAGCAATCATTTTTCAAGTAAACACGGTCGAAGTCCAGACTCACTAATGCATCCTAACAAACTCGATAAGACACACTAATGTAAAATTCTGGTTCTCTAAGACCAACGCTCGGATACCAACTGAAATGTCCCGTTCTTATTGATTAAAAACGTTCCATATTAATTGATTTCGTTGCGAGGTTTTGACCTCTATATGAGACGTTTTTCAAAGACTGCATTCATTTTAAAATAAACCATAACCTTTATTTCATCAATAAAGGTTTAAAAAGCTTTACGTAGATTATCAAATAATGATAATCTAAAATATCCTGTTTACACACGACCATTACATAATGGTTTACAATACAAATATGTTACAACAAAATAAGTTTCTTGAATGCAGTTTTTACACAATATCATACAAGCATGGACTCCAAATCTCGTCCTTATTTAAGTATGCGACAGCGGAAGCTCTTAATAATCACCTGAGAATAAACATGCTTAAAACGTCAACAAAAATGTTGGTGAGTTATAGGTTTAACCTATATATATCAAATCATAATAATAGACCACAAGATTTCATATTTCAATACACATCCCATACATAGAGATAAAAATCATTCATATGGTGAACACCTGGTAACCGACATTAACAAGATGCATATATAAGAATATCCCCATCATTCCGGGACACCCTTCGGATATGATATAAATTTCGAAGTACTAAAGCATCCGGTACTTTGGATGGGGTTTGTTAGGCCCAATAGATCTATCTTTAGGATTCGCGTCAATTAGGTTGTCTGTTCCCTAATTCTTAGATTACCAGACTTAATAAAAAGGGGCATATTCGATTTCGATAATTCAACCATAGAATGTAGTTTCACGTACTTGTGTCTATTTTGTAAATCATTTATAAAACCTGCATGTATTCTCATCCCAAAAATATTAGATTTTAAAAGTGGGACTATAACTCACTTTCACAGATTTTTACTTCGTTGGGAAGTAAGACTTGGCCACTGGTTGATTCACGAACCTATAACAATATATACATATATATCAAAGTATGTTTAAAATATATTTACAACACTTTTAATATATTTTGATGTTTTAAGTTTATTAAGTCAGTTGTCCTCGTTAGTAACCTACAACTAGTTGTCCACAGTTAGATGTACAGAAATAAATCGATAAATATTATCTTGAATCAATCCACGACCCAGTGTATACGTATCTCAGTATTGATCACAACTCAAACTATATATATTTTGGAATCAACCTCAACCCTGTATAGCTAACTCCAACATTCACATATAGAGTGTCTATGGTTGTTCCGAAATATATATAGATGTGTCGACATGATAGGTCGAAACATTGTATACGTGTCTATGGTATCTCAAGATTACATAATATACAATACAAGTTGATTAAGTTATGGTTGGAATAGATTTGTTACCAATTTTCACGTAGCTAAAATGTCAAAAATTATCCAATCTTGTTTTACCCATAACTTCTTCATTTTAAATCCGTTTTGAGTGAATCGAATTGCTATGGTTTCATATTGAACTCTATTTTATGAATCTAAACAGAAAAAGTATAGGTTTATAGTCGGAAAAATAAGTTACAAGTCATTTTTGTAAAGGTAGTCATTTCAGTCGAAAGAGCGACGTCTAGATGACCATTTTAGGAAACATACTTCCACTTTGAGTTTAACCATAATTTTTGGATATAGTTTCATGTTCATAATAAAAATCATTTTCTCAGAATAACAACTTTTAAATCAAAGTTTATCATAGTTTTTAATTAACTAACCCAAAACAGCCCGCGGTGTTACTACGACGGCGTAAGTCCGGTTTTACGGTGTTTTTCGTGTTTCCAGGTTTTAAAACATTAAGTTAGCATATCATATAGATATAGAACATGTGTTTAGTTGATTTTAAAAGTCAAGTTAGAAGGATTAACTTTTGTTTGCGAACAAGTTTAGAATTAACTAAACTATGTTCTAGTGATTACAAGTTTAAACCTTCGAATAAGATAGCTTTATATGTATGAATCGAATGATGTTATGAACATCAATACTACCTTAAGTTACTTGGATAAACCTACTGGAAAAGATAAAAACGGATCTAGCTTCAACGGATCCTTGGATGGCTCGAAGTTCTTGAAGCAGAATCATGACACGAAAACAAGTTCAAATAAGATCATCACTTGAAATAAGATTGTTATAGTTATAGAAATTGAACCAAAGTTTGAATATGATTATTACCTTGTATTAGAATGATAACCTACTATAAGAAACAAAGATTTCTTGAGGTTGGATGATCACCTTACAAGATTGGAAGTGAGCTAGCAAACTTGAAAGTATTCTTGATTTTATGTAACTAGAACTTGTAGAATTTATGAAGAACACTTAGAACTTGAAGATAGAACTTGAGAGAGATCAATTAGATGAAGAAAATTGAAGAATGAAAGTGTTTGTAGGTGTTTTTGGTCGTTGGTGTATGGATTAGATATAAAGGATATGTAATTTTGTTTTCATGTAAATAAGTCATGAATGATTACTCATATTTTTGTAATTTTATGAGATATTTCATGCTAGTTGCCAAATGATGATTCCCACATGTGTTAGGTGACTCACATGGGCTGCTAAGAGCTGATCATTGGAGTTTATATACCAATAGTACATACATCTAAAAGCTGTGTATTGTACGAGTACGAATACGGGTGCATACGAGTAGAATTGTTGATGAAACTGAACGAGGATGTAATTGTAAGAATTTTTGTTAAGTAGAAGTATTTTGATAAGTGTATTGAAGTCTTTCAAAAGTGTATAAATACATATTAAAACACTACATGTATATACATTTTAACTGAGTCGTTAAGTCATCGTTAGTCGTTACATGTAAGTGTTGTTTTGAAACCTTTAGGTTAACGATCTTGGTAAATGTTGTTAACCCAATGTTTATAATATCAAATGAGATTTTAAATTATTATATTATCTTGATATTATCATGTATGAATATCTCTTAATATGATATATATACATTAAATATCTTTACAACGATAATCGTTACATATATGTCTCGTTTAAAAATCATTAAGTTAGTAGTCTTGTTTTTACATATGTAGTTCATTGTTAATATACTTAATGATATGTTTACTTACCATATTATCATGTTAACTATATATATATCCATATATATGTTATCATATAGTTTTTACAAGTTTTAACGTTCGTGAATCACCGGTCAACTTGGGTGGTCAATTGTCTATATGAAACATATTTCAATTAATCAAGTCTTAACAAGTTTGATTGCTTAACATGTTGGAAACATTTAATCATGTAAATATCAATCTCAATTAATAAATATAAAGATGGAAAAGTTCGGGTCACTACAACATCTATCACATAATATCAAACGCGTTAAGAGATTAATATATCACATAATATTCACATGTTAAAAATATATAGTTTCCAACAAAATTTGTTAAGCAATCATTTTTCAAGTAAACACGGTCAAAGTCCAGACTCACTAATGCATCCTAACATACTTGATAAGACACACTAATGCAAAATTCTGGTTCTCTAAGGCCAACGCTCGGATACCAACTGAAATGTCCCGTTCTTATTGATTAAAAACGTTCCATATTAATTGATTTTGTTGCGAGGTTTTGACCTCTATATGAGACGTTTTTCAAAGACTGCATTCATTTTAAAACAAACCATAACCTTTATTTCATAAATAAAGGTTTAAAAAGCTTTACGTAGATTATCAAATAATGATAATCTAAAATATCCTGTTTACACACGACCATTACATAATGGTTTACAATACAAATATGTTACATCGAAATCATTTTCTTGAATGAATTTTTTACATAGTATCATACAAACATGGACTCCAAATCTTGTCCTTATTTTAGTATGCAACAGCGGAAGCTCTTAGTATTCACCTGAGAATAAACATGCTTTAAACGTCAACAAAAATGTTGGTGAGTTATAGGTTTAACCTATATATATCAAATCGTAACAATAGACCACAAGATTTCATATTTCAATACACATCCCATACATAGAGATAAAAATCATTCATATGGTGAACACCTGGTAACCGACATTAACAAGATGCATATATAAGAATATCCCCATCATTCCGGGATACCCTTCGGATATGATATAAATTTCGAAGTACTAAAGCATCCGGTACTTTGGATGGGTTTTGTTAGGCCCAATAGATCTATCTTTAGAGTTCGCGTCAATTAGGGTGTCTGTTCCCTAATTCTTAGATTACCAGACTAAAAAGGGGCATATTCGATTTCGATCATTCAACCATATAATGTAGTTTCAATTACTTGTGTCTATTTTGTAAAACAGTTATAAAAACAGTGCTTGTATTCTCAGCCCAAAAATATAAAGAGTAAAAGGGAGCAAATGAAACTCACGCATATAAATATTGTAAAACAGTTAATAAAGCATTTGCATGTATTCTCAGCCCAAAAATGTAATGAGTAAAAAGGGATTAAATGAACTCACATGGGATGCTAAGAGCTGATCATTGGAGTGTATATACCAATAGTACATACATCTAAAAGCTGTGTATTGTACGAGTACGAATAGGGGTGCATACGAGTAGAATTGTTGATGAAACTGAACGAGGATGTAATTGTAAGCATTTTTGTTAAGTAGAAGTATTTTGATAAGTGTCTTGAAGTCTTTCAAAAGTGTATGAATACATATTAAAACACTACATGTATATACATTTTAACTGAGTCGTTAAGTCATCGTTAGTCGTTACATGTAAATGTTGTTTTGAAACCTTTAGGTTAACGATCTTGTTGAATGTGGTTAACCCATTGTTTATTATAACAAATGAGATGTTATATTGTTATGTTATCATGATATTATGATATATAATATATCTTAGTATGATATATATACAGTTAAATGTCGTTACAACGATAATCGTTACATATATGTCTCGTTTCGAAATCATTAAGTTAGTAGTCTTATTTTTACATATGTATTTCATTGTTAATACACTTAATAATATATTTACTTATCATTTAACATAATTAACCAAGTGTATCAATATCTTAATATGATTCATATGTACCTAGTAAGACGTTGTTATAACGATAATCGTTATATATATCGTTTTCGAGTTTCTTAAATTAATAGTCTCATTTTTATGTATATAACTCATTGTTAAAATATATAATGAGATACATACTTATAATAAAATCATGTTAACTTTATATATAACCATATATATGTTATCGTATAGTTTTTACAAGTTTTAACGTTCGTGAATCACCGGTCAACTTGGGTGGTCAATTGTCTATATGAAACCTATTTCAATTAATCAAGTCTTAACAAGTTTGATTGCTTAACATGTTGGAAACACTTAATCATGTAAATAACAATTTCATTTAATATATATATAAACATAGAAAAGTTCGGGTCACTACACTAAGCCTATCTCGAATTTGAACGATTTTCTCGGTTGTTTCATGAATGAGTTCGGGTCCGGTGATTTGTGTGTCGCCTACTTTGGCCCAACAAAGAGGTGAACGACATTTTCGGCCATATAAAGCTTCGAATGGTGCGGCGTTAATACTCGCGTGATAACTATTGTTGTAGGAGAATTCGGCGAGAGGCAAGTGCTTATCCCAAGCTTTTCCAAAGTCGACAACGCAAGCTCGTAGCATGTCTTCCAAGGTTTGAATTGTGCGTTCGCTTTGTACGTCGGTTTGCGGATGGTATGCGGTGCTCATGTCTAAACGCGTTCCCAACGCTTCTTGTAAAGTACGCCAAAATCTAGAAACAAATCGGCCATCTCGGTTGGAGATAACCGATAAGGGTACACCGTGTCGGGCTACGATTTCTTTAATGTAAAGTTATGCGAGTTTCTCCATGTTGTCGGTTTTCTTCATGGCTAGGAAGTGCCCAGATTTGGTGAGACGGTTAACAATAACCCAAATAGTATCATAACCGCCAACCGTCTTTGGTAGTTTGGTGATAAAATCCATCATTATCCTTTCCCACTTCCATTGCGGGATTTCGGGTTGTTGAAGTAGTCCGGACGGTCTTTGATGTTCGGCTTTGACTTTGGAGTAAGTTAGGCACTTTCCAACATAAGTAGCAACGTCCCTTTTTATGTTCGGCCACCAATATTGTTCTTTGAGGTCGTGGTACATCTTATTGGCACTGGGGTGAATCGAATATCTTCACTTATGGGCTTCATCTAAAATAAGGCTCCGTAGGTCCCCATAACTAGGTACCCAAATTCTTCCAGCGAAATATCGGAGTCCGGTTTCTTTAACTTCGAATCGAGAGGTGAGGACGTTCAAGTGTTCGAGAGAGATGTTTTCATCCTTGAGAGCCTCGTCTTGGGCTACACGAATTTGACTATTGAGGTTGGTGTGAATGGTGATGTTTAAAGCTCGAACACGAAGAGGCACCGCTCTTTCCTTTCGACTTAAGGCATCGACTACTATGTTTGCCTCCCGAGATGGTAACGAAGCTCACAATCATAATCGTTTAAAGTTTCAATCCATCGTCGTTGTCTCATGTTTAGTTGTTTTTGATCGAAGATGTGTTGAAGGCTTTTGTGATCGGTGAAGATGGTACTTTTGGTTCCATAAAGATAATGTCTCCACATTTTAAGTGCGAAGACAACGGTTCCGAGTTTGAGATCATGGGTCGTATAGTTCCGTTCATGGATTTTCAATTGTCGAGAGGCATAAGCAATGACTTTCTTTCGTTGCATCAATACACACCCAAAACCATGTTTCGAGGCATCGTAATATACAACAAAATCATCATTGCCTTCAGGAAGTGACAAGATAGGAGCGGTGGTTAGCTTTGTCTTCAAGATTTAAAATGCGGATTCTTGTTCGGTTGCCCAAACGAATTTCTTCCCCTTGTGAGTTAACGCGGTTAAAGGACGAGCAACCAAAGATAAATCCTTGATGAATCTACGATAGTATCCGACGAGACCCAAAAATTGAAGGATTTGAGTAGGAGTAGTAGGAGTCTCCCATTTACTAATGGCTTCGATTTTTTATGGATCGACTTTAATACCTTGATCACTTACAACATGACCAAGAAATTGAACTTCCTTCAACCAAAATTCACACTTGAAGAATTTGGCATAGAGTCGTTCTTGTCTCAAGAGTCCAAGCACAAGTCGGAGATGTTGTTCGTGCTCTTCTTCGCTTTTAGAATAGACCAAGATGTCATCAATGAACACAATGATGAATTTATCGAGATACGGTTTGCACACGCGGTTCATAAGGTCCATGAACACCGCCGGTGCTTTAGTGAGACCAAATGGCATGACAAGGAATTCATAACTACCATAACGAGTCCGGAAAGCGGTTTTGGAGACATCTTCCCCCTTAACCCTTAATTGATGATAACCCGAGCGGAGATCGATTTTCGAATATACACAAGACCCTTTTAGTTGATCAAAGAGGTCATCGATGCGAGGAAGAGGATATCGGTTCTTAACCGTCAATTTGTTTAGTTCACGATAATCAATGCACATTCGTAGGGATCCGTCTTTCTTTTTAACAAACAAAATCGGAGCGCCCCATGGTGAATGGCTAGGTTGGATAAAACCACGGTCAAGTAATTCTTAGATTTGACTTTGAAATTCTTGCATTTCGGATGGAGCAAGTCTATATGGTGCATGTGCTACGGGTGCAGCTCCCGGAATATGATCGATTTGGAATTCTACCGGTCGATGAGGTGGAAGACCCGGCAATTCGTCGGGAAATACATCGAAAAAGTCACTAACAATTGGCACATCATTGATATGCTTCTCATCGGACTCGACTTTCTTAACATGGGAAAGGATTACAAAACAACCCTTACGGAGTAGTTTTCTAACTTTATGGCACGAAACAAGGTTGAGTCCGGTGCAACTCTTATCACCATAAACAATCAAGGGTTCACCATTCTCGATAGGAATTCGGATTGCGTTAAGATCACAAAGGATGTGAGATTTCGTTTTGGCTAACCAATTCATACCGATTATTACATTGAAGCTTCATAGTTCCATGGGTATCAAGTCAATTTCAAACTCATTACCCAAAATATTTAACGTACACCCCCGGTAATATGTGTCAGCACTCAATAGTTTCCCGTTGGCCACTTCAATGGTATAAGTGGTATCTAGTGGGAGTGGTGGAGTGCTAAAAGAATGAATCAAAGTCTTGGATACAAAGCATTTATCGGCACCCAAATCGAATAAACAAGTAACATAAGTGTTGTTGAAAAGAAACGTACTCGTGACTAATTCATTGTCATCTCGGGCTTCCTCGGTGTTGATATTGAAAGCTCGGTCACGCATATTGGGGTTATCTTTCTTCTTCGGGCATGCATTTCTATAATGGCCCGTTTGGCCACATTCGTAACAAGTGCCCGTTTTTGGTGCATTGGGCCCCTTTCGAGCGATGGGGGCGACACTTTTACATTCGTTGGCCTTATGACCAACTCCTTGGCACCGATGGAAAATTAGCTTGCCACATTCACCAAAGTGGTGCTTGTTGCATTTGTTGCAAAGAGGTAGGTTTCCGGCATAACCTTTCTTGCCGTCGGAGGTGTAAGGCTTCTTGGCAAAGTTGTGTTGCTTGATTGGGGGGCTTCCCATTTTCTTTTGTTGTTACCCGACTTATCCTCGGCTTTAGGTGCCGGCACTATAATTTTGTCCACCGTTTCTATCAACTTGCGGGCCATGTTCAAGGCTTCTTGATGATTAGTGGGTTTGGATGACATTACCCCGTGTTTGATGCTCTTTGGAAGACCATCCATGTAAAGTTCAACCCTTAAAGCTTCGGGGTTCACAAGGTTTGGGCACATCAAGGCTAGTTCAGAAAATCGTTAATTATAAGCCTTGAGACCGTTTCCGACCGCTTTCAAAGTTCTTAGCTCTTGTTCGAGCCTTCGGGTTTCTTCACGAGGGAAATATTCGACGATCATCTTTTCCCTTAAGTCGACCCAAGAGAGGGCGTGAGCTTCATCGGTACCCACCGATTGTACATAGGTGTTCCACCATGTGAGGGCTGAAGGTTTTTCGTATGCCCGAGAGACATATCAAATTAACGTGGCTAATATGTTTTGATCCAAGTCGGGTCATACCCAATAACAAGCTTACCAACACCTTATACGTATTTGATCTTAACGATTGGATCATTAAACAAATACGCGACACTTAGATTTTAGAAAATCGTGTTTCTAAAATATTATCACTTGAGATAAATTATTTGGATAATTTATATATAATTGTTTATGGGTTTAAATAATTATATTGTGTTATATTTTATAAAAGGTTTTATAAAATATATAAGTAACAAAATAATACATAAGTTTATAACAAGTTTATAAACTTTTATAAACTTACAAGTATTATTATTAAACATTATAAGTGTGCAGATTTTGGGACTCCAAGGAGACACCCCATGCTTATTTTGGTTACTTTAAAGTTGACACAACTCCTAAGGAACATGCCTAACTAGTTTTACCAAGGCTTGACTCAAGTGATACATAAAAATACACAAAAATAGCAAGTGAAATTCAGCTCCTTTTGCTGAATTCTGGCTGATTTTTCTGCTGTCCAAGAGGGAGTTCTTGAGCTTATTTGAAAGCTTATTTTCAAGTGTCAAAAATCCTAACCATTGTACAAGGTGTTGGTGTCAAGTTTGGGGTATAATCTCTTGAGGTTTCATCACTTTAAGGCTTGCATTCATCATCATCATCTTCATCATCATCTTGCAACTTTGAAAACAACCCTCAACTAGCTTGAGGAGGTATAATCTCTAAACCCACTCTTAGTTTGTAAGTATGTTTCACAACTTGATCTTATTTGGGATTTAACTTTAAATGGTTAAAGATTTACAAGTTTTAAAATGGAAATTTATACACTTCCGCAAATCTTATTTCTTGAATGATTATAAGTATTATGAAACTTGTTAAATCCCAACAATGGTATCTAGAGCCGAGGTTGTTGAAATATGCTTCGAGATGGTTATTAAACCCACTATAATTTTGCATTCTATGAACATGCATGAAGTAGAATGTAAAATTTTCGGTTTTGAGTGGTTTGTCATTTTGGCCAAAATCACTTGGGATTCTGCATTCTGTGTTGCCGATCACTTGTGATTCTGTATTGCCAATCACTTGTGATTCTGTGTTGCAAATCACTTGTGATTCTGTGTTGCCGATCACTTGTGATTCTGTATTGCCAATCACTTGTGATTCTGTGTTGCAGATCACTTGTGATTCTGTGTTTCCAATCACTTGTGATTCTGTATTGCCTATCACTTATGTTGATGATGCTCACAATCTAAGCCTTGACCTTGTGTTTGGTTGCATGTTTGGTTGATTTAATATTTATTCATTTGGTATGTAATAATATTATTTTGGTTATGTAATTTATTTTATATTTGGTATGTAAAATAGATTAGGTTGTAATTTCACTTTTTTAGACAAAATGTATTAGGATATATTTTGTAAAAAGATGAAGATGATGAAGACTTGAAGAGCACAAGAAGAAGCATTTGGATGCAAGATTAAGTGGGAGATTTAAAATCTCCTACTTTGTGTTATAACCCCTTATCCGGTGGCATTTGTTTTCAGCTAAACAAATGTCTACTAAAATGGCTTGATTGTGAACATATTTGTTTTGCATGCATGGTTGTTTATTGTATGATTGTGGATTGTATGTTTGTATGCTACAAGTTAATCACACAAGTTAACAACAAGCAAAATGGCAATTTAATTGGTTAAATTATACATTTATTAACAACATGCAAAACGACAATTTAATTGGTTAAATTAAAAATGGCTAAAAGGACATTAATAAACGGTTATTAAGATGATTAGGATCATATATATAAAATGGTTTATAGACATGAAAATGGATTTCAAATGAACCATACACTAAATGCATGTTGGTGTATGGCATAAAAGTTTTCTCAAACTAGAATTAATGAAAACTTAACATCCCTTATTAACAAGGCAAACACGTTAAACGCCATCCTTTTGTGCAACACTTAAAAATATTAGGGAACTCACAATGGGATAAAGGTCACCTAACCGTTATGAGCAAACTAATATGATTAAGGTAAATTTCGCATGCTTGTGGGATAAAGGTCACCTAACCACTTTTATGTTAAGTTTGCACGTTTACACAAGTAGGACGACTTGATTTGGAAATCATGAACTTAGGGTCACCGAAGCATGAGGAACAAATAGGCGTTGATGGGATAAATATGCCATGCAAAAGGATTGCATGATCCCATAACTTAGAAGTTGCAAAAGGATTGCAATTGTCATATAATGACTACCTAGCTAAATCAAATGACGGGATAAAGGTCACCTAACCGAAATTTGGTTTACCGTTGGATTCTAAAATTTAATAAATATCAATTGGATTTAAAGGGTATTGATTGTTAAATTAAAATTGATACTTAAACAACTTTGTTAAATTTTGTAGATGGCCGCCAATAACAACAACATTCCGAACGCACCAATAAACTTTAACAACCTATCGTTGAGGTCAATCCTCGAAAAGGAAAAACTCAACCATACGAACTTCATGGATTGGTTCCGCAATCTAAGAATTGTCCTCAAACTAGAGGACAGGGCGTATGTGTTGGAAGACCCCATTCCCGATCAACCGGATGAGGATGATACGGAAGGCATGGCTTATTGGGAGAAATATTGCACCGATTCGTTGCAAGTTTCTTGCCTCATGCTTGGGACAATGATACCCGAACTCCAAAAGGATTTTGAGCATCATAGTGCATATGACATGATCACACAGTTGAAGGAGATGTTCCTTCAACAAGCTCGTGTCGAGCGCTTCGAAACGGTTCGAGCGCTTCATGCATGTCGGATGGACGACTCCCAATCCGTTTCATCTTATGTCCTTAAGATGAAAAGCCTTATTGATCGAGCGAACCGTCTAAATTGCAACGTGTCTAATGAATTAGCCACGGACCTCATTCTCAACTCATTGTCAAAAAGGTTTGACACATTTGTAATGAATTACAACATGAATGGTTGGGATAAAAGCATTGGCGAATTACATGCCATGCTTAAGACGGCAGAAGCAAGCATGGGTAAAAGCGCTTCACCCGTGTTTACGATCAATGAAGGCGGGTCCAAAAACAATAACATTTCTAAGCCAAAGGCGGCTAAGAGGAAGGGACCCGCCTACCAAGGCAAAGGCAAGGGAAAAGGGAAGATGGTTACCCCAACCAACAACAACAATAAGCAAAAGGTTGCTGGTAAAGCTAACCCCAAGGAAGATCCGTGCTTTGGTTGCGGTGAGATGGGTCACTGGAAACGCAACTGCCCGATCTACCTAAAGGAGTTGAAGGAAAAGAGGGATGCAGGGCAAACCTCAGGTAATGTATATATGGTATACATTGAGCTTAGTATTACTTCTTCTAATACATGGGTATTAGACACAGGATGTGGAACTCATATTTGCAATTCTTTACAGGGGTTCAAAAGAAGTAATCAAGATGCGGAGACCAACAAGTCTCTTCATGGGAAATGGAGCAAGGGTGCAAGTGAAAGCTCATGGAGACTTTGTTTTAAAGCTTCCAAGTGGTTTGGAGCTTATTTTGAAAAATGTTTTGTATGCACCCGATTTATCTCGAAACATTATTTCTGTATCCCGTTTGAAACAATATGGTTTTAATCTTAATTTTGTTAATGATGATATCCATGTTTCTTTAGATAATGTGTTCTACTTTAAGGCTTCGCCTTCGAATGGTATTTATGAATTGGTTCATGATGACACATTGATATTGCTCTAAACATACATATTATTCGACGCAATATCAGTTATATTTCATCCGCTTTTATCATTTAAAAAGACATTCAACGTATAATATTTAAGAAAAACGACAAAAGTGGACAAGAACTTGCTATTTGAAGAAACAACGATAAACGATGAGTTTAAATCAAATATATATCGAGAAAATGTTTATCCGAATTCAAGAACGAAGAAGACTGAAGAAAAAGGTTACACAAGTCGTCCAAAATGGTACACATCGATACGGGATCAACAAAGAACAAACGAAAAAGAAAAATAAAGAAAACTGCCATTAACTCATACACGAATCGTGTAACTCTACACGAAACGTGTAGCCTGTTGGTCTTACGCGAATCGTGTAAGCCTACACGAAACGCGTAATGTTAGGCCAGACAAGTTCCAGAACGCAAGAATGGGGCGGCTGGCTTTTGATTTTTAAAACAATTCTTTTGTCTAGTGCTAACAGCAAATGGGGCTTTTTGACCAACTATACCTAATATCTCAATGATAAATACGAAGTGCAGGAGACACATTAGAAGAGGACAGAGACTACACACAAATTAATATACATACATATTATTGTTCTGTATTATTTCCATTTCAGTTTCAAAGTTCAAATATTAGGATTAGTTTCAAATATTAAGGGTGTATTGTTCGTGAAAAGGGTGTTATTATTGTAATTTTCTACCATTTGAAGTTAATGAAAGTGAAGAATTTTTAGTAAGTTTACTCTGTTAAAATTATCGTTGTTATTGTGTTTGCATATCTATATTTTTATGTTTACCTTAGTGTAATGAATAGCTAAATTACCTTAGTGTTTGCTTAGATGTAGAGCCCCTAGTGAAATGGATTGTTATCATTTGTAAAAGTTAAAATGTAACTTTAGTATTTTTAATATTGAGCCTAGTTAAAAGAACCATTATTGTGTAATTAGGTATTTAACCCTTGCCACTTAATTTATTAAATTTAAATAACGAAAGTTGTTTTTATTTACATAAATTAAGCTTCAACATTAAAATGATCTAGACGAATTTATGGATAAGTTATTAACACCAATTTAGAAATAAACTTCGGTGGTTTGGGTAATATCAATAATTATATGATAGTGAAATTATAAAAAGGGAAACCGTTATGATTTGGGTATTCGCGAAAGTCAAAACTAGGCTAGGTCTCAATTTAAATACTTAGGGAATAGTAGCTATCTAAATAGAATCCGATGAAAATTAGATTTATTTTAGTTAGTCGTAACCTTATATTTATTCGAAAGAAAAATATAAAGTTTATTACTAAAACATTTTAAATAGGGCGCAAACTTAAAACAATTCATGGACCTATGGGTGACACATTTAAGTAAACACTCCCATTTATCCCATTTATATTTATTAAAAAAGTATTATTATTATTATTTACGAATTATTATTATAAAATATAAAAGATTACATAAAAATACTTAAAATTCATACCAGACTGTTTGTCACATCGTATAAGTCATACGCGAAACGTGTATGATTACACGAAACGCGTACGCCTGTTTATCAAACTGTACGATCAGATCTACACAATTCGTGTAAGGTTTAAGATATACGCGATACGCGTATAAATACGCGAAACGCGTAGACAGTAATCCGGCTACAGTACCAGTAGGGTTAAAATTAGGGTTTTAATTATTTAATTAGTTTAAAATTAGGGTTTTAGCCTTTTTACTATTATATTTAGGTTATTACTATATAATTTATTTTAGTTCTTATAAAATACTTTAATACATGTTAAATCCTAATAATTAGTGTTAATTATAATACTTTATAATTAGAAATTAGTTTACAATTAGTTAATCATTTTAATTCCTTTTAATTTGTATTAATCTTTTTAAACATGTCATTTAGTTAATTTAAATAAGTTTATATTATAATTGCTCAAAACAAAATTCTAAACATATAGTTTTATTAAAAGTTACTATTTTACTAATTACCATTTAGTAATATAATTAATGCTACATAATTAGTATAATCTCATTTAGTTCCTTTTTAAGTTAATTATTGTAATCTTGTAATTTTATTTAGTAAATTAGTTTAAGTTATTTTCTTTTACTGTTATTTTACAAATTCCTAATCCAAAACCCCCTTTAATTAAGTTTGACATCAAAGACTATTAAAAACCATTAAACACTCCATCTCCCTGTGGAACGAATCGGATTTACCGACAAACTAAACTACACGGATAGGACTAGTTGCCTATATATGTGTGAAATCAACCTGAATTCAATAAAATACCACATATACAATAAATCAATTCGTGTAACAAAACAACTCAAATCCGTTCATAAATAAAGGTTACGTTTCACCCTCATCAACTTTTTGACGCCGCTGCCGGGGAGTTGGCAGTTAAATAAATAGATAATTTTTCTGATTCGTAGTAGTAGTTGGATTTGTACGTGGACCGGGTTGTTGGATCACCAATTTTATTGGTCAATAGAAGGATCCTGCCCCTCTGCTGCATCTTTTGGCTATTCGAAACGTGGGCAAAATCAGAAGGATAGTCTGTTTGTTTAAAGGTTTTTATCATTGTTTTTATGTTATTCGATCCTCTCGAGGAAATTCATTTCCAAGAAAGGTCAAAGTTTTTGAATAAATCCTTTAGTTCTTTGTACAATTTCCCAAATTGTATGATCCGTTCAATCCTAAACTCGTTAAACTTAATCCGGAACCTCAAAGAATTAATAAAGGACAAAAACAACAAAAAGAAATAGGAAGTACTAGTAATTTTAAAACACCGAAAAAAAAACACTAAAAAAAAAAAGAGAAACAAGTAGGTAACCCTAGATAAACCTTTAGTGAAGTGATCTCATAATAGAAATTAATGTATGAACTTACGTTCCTCCAACGCTGAATTAACTCCTTCACATCCTGAACCCGAAAGAAAATTCCACGAACGCTTAAGAGCTCAAGAAGTAGAATCTCTTGCTAAAAATTTAGAGTCACTTTCCTTAGAATCCGACTCTGAACCAATAATTCAACCAATCATAGAGCCGATTATTAAAGAAGAAGAAGAAATGGCTGATACAAATCAAACGATGGAAGCATTAATGAAGGCCACAAGAAAAGGTCAAGGCCACGCAATCATCCAACCCACGATGAGTGATGACTTTGAAATAAAAGGTCAATTTTTACACATGGTGACTAATACATGTCAATTCGGTGGAGCCCCAAATGAGGATGCTAACGAGCATCTTCGTAAGTTTGTAAGCATTTGCAAGCTTTTCAAAATCAAAGATGTCACCGATGAAGTTGCATGTTTAAAAATCTTTCCATGGTCCTTAAAAGATGATGCAAGAGATTGGCTAGACTCATTACCAGAAGGTTATATTGAAAACTGGAATGATATGATGGATAAGTTTTTGTCAGAATTCTTTCCTGCTTCAAAAGCAGCAAAATTGCAAAGTGATATAAATCACTTTATGCAAAAGCCTAATGAAACTCTTTATGAAGCTTGGACCCGATTCAACAAAATGCTTAGGGTATGTCCTCAACACGGGTTGAATACATTCCAAAAGGTCCAAATATTCTATAAAGGAGTCAATGTGGCAACTAGAAAAGATATAGATGTTGCAGCCGGAGGTTCGATCATGAAGAAAACACCTGAAGACGCTCACACAATCATTGCTGATTTAGCTTCCCATTCCCATAATTGGCATCAATAAATAGAATTCTCTAGATCATCAAATGTTGCTAGTATTGAAAACAATGATGAAATTGCTTCTTTAAAAGTTCAAATAGCAAATCAAGCAAGGCAAATCGAGAAAGTAACCAAGGAAATGCATGCTATCAGAGTAGGATGTGAACTATGCCAAGGTCCCCATCTTACTAGAGATTGTGACCAAAGTACAATGGAAGAGTAAGCAAATTTCTTAGGTTACTTACGAAAATGTGAAATGAACTTCAGTGATTTTCCAGCTATAGAAGCAAACAACCGAAAATATCCTCCTATAAACAGCTATCAAGTAGGAGGACCTTCAGGATCAAATAATAATAACTATCAAAATAATAATAACTATCAAGGAGGAAATCCAGGTTACCAAAATAACCAGAATTTCCCAAATCAAAATCAAAGAAATCCGCCACCAGGTTATAATAACCGAAATCAACCTCAACGAAATTATCAAAATAATTTCCAACACAATCAACCACAACCACTAGCACTTATGCAACCACAACCACTAACAATTATGCAACCTCAACCTGAGAGGAAATCTGGTTTAGAAGATCTCTTAAGAGATTTTATGGTTAAGCACGAGCAAAATGCAGAGCTCCAAACTCAGCAAATCCGAAATCAACAAGCCACAATACAAAACTTAGAAAGGGATGTTGGAAGGATATCACAGTTACTATCAGAGAGACCACCAGGTACTCTCCCCTCAAATACTCAAGTGAATCCCAACAACCCCCAAACAAGGAACGAGCATGTAAATGCTATAACTACTAGAAGTGGTTTAACTACTAAACCGGAGACTCTTAAGTCCCCGGAAGTTCCTTTATGTCCTTCTGTTTTACAACTACCGGTTGATGAAAATGAGCAAGTTGACAAAGAACAAGAGAAAGATGATCCACCTGAGGTCATACCAAAGAAAAGTGAAGAACCAACAGTAAAGGTGCATAAGGATCCTATTCCATACCCAAAAGCATTAAAGAAAGACAGACTCGCGAGGCGATATGAGAAATTTGCGGACATGATTAAGCAAATTAGCATTAACATGCCACTCGCGGAGGTTCTTAGGGATATGCCCAATTATGGGAAGTTTTTAAAGGATCTCATATCCTCGAAGGGTAAATACCACGATGTTTCTGCCACATTCCTTCATGAGGAATGTTCGGCCATTTTAAAGAAACAAAATGTACCTCCAAAATTAGGAGACCCTGGTAGTTTCATCATACCATGTATGATGGGGGATTCGGTGGTGTACGATGCACTAGCCGACCTAGGTGCAAGTGTTAACCTAATGCCTTACTCATTATATTTAAAACTTGACTTAGGAGACTTAAAACCAACCCGGATGGGTATTCGATTAGCAAACCAATCATTTGACACTCCCATAGGTATAGCCGAGGATATACTTGTAAAAGTTGGCTCACTTATCTTTCCCGTCGACTTTGTTATTCTAGAAATGCAAGAGGACACAAAAGTTCCTATCATTTTAGGACGTCCTTTCCTAAACACTGCAGATGCTATCATTAATGTCCAAAAAGAACAATTGAGTCTAGGTGTGGGAAACGAGAGAATAATTTGTCACATTGACAAAGCCATGAAAAGACCCACTTCTACCGATGACTCTTGTTTTCAAATTGATGTTATAGATCTTTGTGTCGAGAATGAATTGAAGGAGCTACTTGAAATTGATATCCCGGGGTTAGCCCCGGTAAGTGAGAATGAATACTTCAATATTGATAAAGATTTTGATGAGTTGATGAAGGTGGTCACGGATGACGAGATCATAATAGAAGAAATTCCCAAGGAAGAGGAATCGTTTGAGGAAATCAAAAATGAAGATAGATTTCGTATAAAAAATTCCTTAGAAGAACCACCCGTACTAGAGCTTAAAGAACTACCCAAACACTTGGAGTATGCTTATCTCGAAGGTACATCTCAATTACCAGTAATTATTGCTTCACATCTTTCAGATAATGAGAAGGATAAGCTAATTTCTGTATTAAAAACCCATAAAAAGGCTATAGTCTGGAAAACAACCGACATTCCGGGAATAAACCCGTCTTATTGTACACATAAAATTCTCCTTGAGAATGACTACAAACCCGTAGTACAAAGACAACGCAGGCTAAATCCCAACATGAAAGAAGTTGTTAAAAAGGAGGTCGTCAAACTTCTTAACGCCGGGTTAATCTACCCCATCTCCGATAGTCCATGGGTTAGTCCAGTACAAGTAGTACCCAAAAGGGGGGTACAACCGTTATATTAAATGAAAAGGACGAACTCGTCCCAACTAGAACAGTTACTGGCTGGAGAGTCTGTATTGATTACAGACGTCTAAATGATGCCACTAGAAAGGATCATTTCCCGTTACCTTTGATTGATCAAATGCTTGAACGATTAGCGGGAAAAGAATATTATTGCTTTTTAGACGGTTTCTCCGGTTACTTCCAAATTCCAATTGATCCCAACGACCAAGAAAAGACCACATTCACTTGTCCTTTCGGTACCTTTGCCTATCGCCGCATGCCGTTTGGTTTATGCAATGCACCCGGAACCTTTCAAAGGTGCATGATGGCAATCTTTGATGATATGGTAGAGGATTGTATGGAAGTCTTCATGGATGACTTTTCCGTGTTTGGAGACTCCTTTGAATCGTGTCTTTTCAATCTAGAATGTATGCTTATCCGATGTGAGAAAGCAAACTTGGTCCTAAATTGGGAAAAATGCCACTTCATGGTGAAGGAGGGCATTGTACTTGGTCACAAAATATCTCGTGCGGGAATAGAGGTAGATAAAGCTAAAATTGAAGTTATCTCTAAGCTACCTAAACCATCAAATGTTAAAGCAATTAGAAGCTTTCTTGGTCACGCAGGATTCTATAGGCGATTTATCAAAGATTTTTCTAAAATCGCCCGTCCATTGACCAAACTTCTTGAAAAGGATGCTCCATTTGACTTCGATTCTAATTGCGAGAATGCATTCTCGATTCTAAAGTCAAAACTCACACAAGCTCCAATTATGGTATCTCCGGATTGGAGTATGCCATTTGAGCTAATGTGTGACGCAAGCGACTATGCTTTAGGTGCTGTTTTAGGACAACGTCCCGATAATCATTTTCTTCCGATTTATTATGCTAGTAAAACTCTAACGGGAGCCCAAATTAATTATACCACCACGGAAAAAGAACTCCTAGCGGTTGTTTATGCATTTGATAAATTTCGGTCATATTTGGTGTTGTCCAAGACCATTGTTTACACGGACCATTCGGCACTTAGGTATTTATTCTCGAAACTAGATGCAAAACATCGTCTCATACGTTGGGTTCTTTTACTTCAAGAATTTGACATTGAGATACGTGACAAGAAAGGAGCTGAGAATCTAGCTGCCGATCATTTATCCCGACTTGAAAACCCCGAATTAGATAAACTTGATGATACAATCATCAAAGATACATTTCATGACGAATCTCTAATGAGGGTTGAAAAAGAATCTGAAATCCCATGGTTTGCCCATTTTGCAAACTATCTTGCTTCAGACATTCTACAAAAAGGACTTACTTATCAGCAAAAGAAGAAATTCTTTGCAGATTTGAAGTCATATTTCTGGGAATACCCAGACCTATTTCGTGTTGGTGCGGATCAAATAATTCGCCGTTGTGTGTACGGACAAGAAGCTCAACAAATTCTTGAGCATTGCCATCAAGGGCCAACCGACGGTCATTTCGGACCAAACCACACTGCAAGAAAAATCCTTGAATCGGGCTTTTATTGGCCCACGATCTTTAAAGATGCCCATGATTTCGTTCAAACTTGTAACGCATGCCAACGAACGGGTAACATCACGAAAAAGGATGAGATGCCTCAAACCGGCATCCAAGTTTGTGAAATCTTTGACATTTGGGGAATCGATTTCATGGGACCCTTTCCAAGTTCACATAAGTGCAAGTACATACTAGTAGCCGTTGACTATGTATCCAAGTGGGCTGAAGCAAAAGCTTTGCCTACAAATGATGCTAGGGTGGTGGTAAACTTCTTGAAAAATCTCTTCTCACGCTTTGGAATCCCAAACGCACTCATATCCGACCGAGGAACACATTTTACCAACAACCTTCTTGAAAAGGTGTTGAAGAAGTATGGCGTAACTCATCGTTTCTCTACTTCGTACCACCCGCAAACAAGTGGTCAAGTGGAGAACACGAATCGTGCCTTAAAACGCATACTTGAGAAGACGGTTAATAACAACCCTAAAATCTGGCAACGCAAGTTAGATGACGCGTTGTAGGCTTTTAGGACTGCGTATAAAACACCAATAGGTACCACACCATTTAGACTTGTATACGGTAAAGCGTGTCATCTACCTGTTGAAGTTGAACACAAGGCATACTGGGCTATGAGAGAATGTAATACTGACCTTGTACAAGCCGGAGAAAATAGGTTATTACAACTTAACGAACTAGATGAATTAAGATTACAAGCCTACGAAAATTCTAAAACATATAAAGAAAAAACTAAAGTATGGCACGATGCACGATTAAAAAAGAAAGAATTTGAACAAGGGGATAAAGTATTGGTATTCCAATCACGTTTCAAGTTTTCACCTGGTAAACTTAGATCCCGATGGACTGGGCCATATATAATAAAACAGGTTTTTCCATCTGGATATGCAGAGTTGTATGGTAAAGACGGTGGAACTTTTAAAGTGAACGGACACAGACTCAAGTTATACTTTGAAGAAATCAATACTACGGAAAGAGACGAAATCACCTTCTACCCTAAGGACAAATAAATTCAGGGTAACTCTAAGGTTTTAAACTCCATTCTCGATTTTTATTCTTATCTTTAAGAGTGGGGTTAGATTGGTCTTTCCCTAACAGACCCTAAAGAACTAGTCTTCTCCTTCCATTCTACCTTTTTAATTTCTTTTTGTTTTTATTGTGTAATTTCAAGATGCGCAGTCAGTATATCTACAACCATTTCATTTTAAAGTGCGATAAGATTTTACCGAGGGATGTGGTGTTAGATATTAAGAAAAGATGCGATAAGGCGAGGAAAGAAGAAAGACAGAAACTAAATGAGACAAACTATGCCAGAGGAAAATCTAAATCAGCTAAAAGGCGTCGAGCACGTCATTTGGGTAAATGTGTGAAATGTGGAAAACCGACTCACTCCGGAGATTGCCCAAAGAACCAAACGGACTCTAATTACGAGTACGTAACCTTATGCCAAGAAGGGCCTTTAAAATGTGCAGAAGAAAACCTCTTAAACTAGCGAGGTTACGCCTACGAAGCAATGGGGAGCGAAATAATGCGACTCCACTACGAGGCGAGCCAACGAGGCTTCACTCTTTAAATCTTTTTCTCGCCAATTGTGTGTTTGTGCATTTTTGTGTGTAATGTTTTGGTGTGTTTGGTTTGTTTTTGTTTGTTGTATGTTCTATTAAAACGGTCTACCATTTAAAAGTGATGAACCTTGAGTTCAATATGTTTTCATTGAAAACGATAAATGTTAAGTGTTACAACTGAATTATCGTTTTTCAAATTGCACGAAATTTCTTGTTGGATTCATAAGATATCTGTTAAATAGTAAACCACGAAAACAAAATAAAAATTAAAAAAAAAATCATTTCTACTAAATTGAAGGTGAAACGCCTTGAGTTTAACTTGTTTCTTTGAAAATGAAAATGTTTAGGTGTCACAACTGAATTTTCATTCTTCAAATTGCACAAAATTTTTTGTTAAATTCTAAAAGTCTACAGTAGATTGCAAAATATACCTTTTTATCAATAACCGTAAAAATATATAACTTGTAAATCTTTGTCGTGGATAATGATAGGTTTGACGACCGAATTTATCTCTACCTAATCGATAGGAAACAAAGTTTTAAGTTTGAAAATTAGTTGATTTAGGGGTATACAAAAAAATAGAGTGTATTTTAATTTGTGTAATTTTTATTTTTCATGTACTTGTTCTAAAAATTAAAAATGTTAATATTTTTAACACAAAAAAATAGAGTGTTTTTATTTTTAATTTGTTTTCGAAAAAGATTTAAAACTTTAACTTTTAATGAATTGAATTCTATAAATTGAAATTAAAAAATTTATAAACGGATTAAGATCAGGTGTAACAACCGAATTTCCGTTACAAATATAAATTTATAAAAGATATTTTAAAATTTAATTGATTATAAGTAAAAAAAAAATAAAAAAAAAAGGCCAAGGCATACGCGTAAGGTGTAGCAGTACACTAAACGCGTGGATCCCAGTTATACGCGAAACGCGTATACCTACGCGAAACGCGTACGGTCAAAAATTGGGACATATCAGATCGAGCAGCAGCCTGTTTTGTTCACTCCATTCTTATTATTTCTGCTGCTGAGACGAGAACCCAAGCCAAAATCCCCAAAAATCACACCCAAAACTTAAATTAACACTTCCAATCTTCTCCAATTCTTCAATTTTTCAACATGCCTAGATTGGTAAGGGTCCTAAACCCATTTTACCTCATGTTCTTCAAGTTTTTCATTATTTATTTTTATGGCTTTAATCCGAATTATATGCATGATATTGTTGATTTTTGCTTGATTATTGCTATATCTATGTTGTTAGTAAGATAATAAACCCGATTAGCATGAAAAACTGATGTTTAATTGATTATTGAAAAATTAGGGTTTATACAAATTGGGGATAATTGAGAAATTGATACTGAGGTGTGTTATTTTGGTTGTAATTAGGTGTTTTTAAGTGTTTTGTTGGTAGTTAGAACTCTTGAACATGATTTTGATTGTTTGATTTTGTGATTTTTAATTTTAGCCTAAATTTGATAATTTTTGTAAATATCATGAATCAAGTATGAATTGTAATGTTGTTAAGGATTATTTAGAAGCTGAAATGCACGCAATGTGATTGAATTGAATTCGATATACTTAGATAAATTGCGTGTTTTCACTTATGAATTAAACTTTGTATATGAAACTTGATTTTTGATTTATGATTTTTGATTTGTTTTGTTTTGTTTTGAATCATAGAACTAAATCTTCCAATGTTGTTGAAATAAATTGATTCATGTGGTGTTGAAAACAAGTTTGTAGGTTGAATTTAGACTCTTTGCTAACATTAACACATCCTATTAGGATGATTTTCTTGTTTTAAAATGTTATGCAGGGACCATTTAGAATGAGGGCATTTAACCAACAACAAGCACAAGATCAAGTTACCCCCGAAATGGAACAACAACTCTTGAACCTACACTCGATCCTGCAATTTCCTAACGAATTACATCAAAGGGTGCAAAAAGTTAAGAATTTACTCATTCTGGTAAATCGAACCATCTCTCCAGTTTACGTTGTTGATTGGGATCCCCTAGGAGACCCAGTCAACTTAGATACACCGATAAGGGAAATTTTAACCCAAAGTTTCACGAATGAATTTGGGGAAATTAGGTATTATAATGACTTTGAGAGATTGTTTAGATTGAATTCTCCTGTATATAGAGAATTGTGTTTGGAATTTTACTCTACCGTTAGGATGAATATAAACCCGGAAAATATCGAAGATACTAGATTTCTACAATTTCGACTGGGTGGGGTAGATAGAGTAATGTCCCTAGGCGACATGACTATGGCCTTAGGGATTTATGACGGTAATGAGATGAATGCTCCCGGTTTTTGGGAATATATTTTTACAGGAGCTAAGTATACAGGAGATTATGATTCTTTGAGCGTCTGGCGTTCTTTTTCCCAAAAGAATACATATGTAGCAGGCCAAGAATCATACCTTAAGATCACTGATGTTCGCTATCGAATAATTCATAAATTTATAGCGAACACAATTAACCAAAGGGCATTCCTTAATACAGATAAGATTAATTATATTGACCTTTGGTATTTGGATGCAATTAGAGATAGGGATACATTTATTAGTATACCCTATGGAGTGGCCTACTTTTTGGCCCATATAGGTAAGGGTGCTCGAGGATCCAGTGACATGTCGGGGGGTCACTATGTCACGTGTTTGGCAGCCTGGTTCGGTCTCAACCCGAACGAATTAGATCCTCCAATCCAGCCGATAGATCAACGGGTTCGTACTTTAGGATTGGAGGTGTATAAGACAGTTAAGGCTATACGTGTGAGGGGTGGGGTACGTAGTTTAAGGCAACAGGAAGTTGCTGCTCACGCACCTATGGAGGAGGATGATGAACCCGCGAGGGAAGCTAGGAGGAGACGCAGAGAGACAGATCAGGCTAGCTCGTCTCATACAGGTACTTCTGATTTCGATATGCTCCAAAATTCTTTTAACGCATTGAGTTTAGATGTACGTAACTCATATCAAAACTGGGGAGTGAGATCAGAAGACCAGTATACTGCTTTGTCTCGACAATTGGGGGATATTAGGCATACCCAACTAGATCAGTATAATATTCTGTCTAACATCCGATACGATCAGAGGGGTCAGGGAGCACAATTAGAGTGGGCGCATCATCAGGCATATTTATACGCGTCTAACCCGCAGAATTACGCACCCTCAGACTATCCTTCATACCCCCAATGGCAGACACCCAATGACCCTCTACCTCCACCATATGACCATAACGCCGCCATAGCCGCGAGTCAGGATGCATATAGGCGTTTCTACTAGGAACAACGCCTAAACGAACAACGGCAGCGACAGCAACAGGAAGAAGGCGATCAGGGAGGCCCGTTTTGGAATCCATTTAACTAGTTCTATTCTTCAAAACATTTTTATTTTTATGGTTTGTAATAACATAATAGTATGGTGTGTATTGATACTTTTAATGTTTCTTATGTTTTATTATATATTAGCAAGAAAGTAGTGTGGGGTAAAATTGTTTTGTACGATTGAAGTACAACCCCATGTTTTGTATGTTTTTAACATAGTTTTGACAGGTACTGAAGAAAATACAATTAGACGAAACGAAACATCGAATTACATTGTGATACAAACATTGGATATAATCATAGGTAAAACAATTTGAAAATCCAAAACGGTTAACAAAGGAAGTTCCAAATACTTCACACTTTTTGTCCTCTCAAATTTATACATTATTATCTGATTTTATGTAATGAGGGCATTACATAATCTCAAGTGTGGGGTGGGAATATATAAATTCTCGAGAACTTATAATTTGGTGATTTTTAACAAGATTTATAAAATTTTTAAACAAATATATCAAATGAATTTTTAAGGTAACTACGAGCGATTAAAGCATAGGTGTCAAAAACCGAAATTATCGTCTCAATACATTAAAAACGCATAAGTTTATTTGTTTAAAACCTATAAAAGAAAACCAATTATAACAAGAATTTATAAAACCTTATGTTGAGAACCATATATCACATGTTTCTATGAAGTTATTGCAGATATCATTGCTTTGGAACGTATAAACCTGAATATTCCACTATTACGAGTAATAGAGGATGAATCAAGTCCATCCCGTAAGGAAGTAAAGTCTTCCAAATTGACACACTTGATAACTTATGTTAGAAGATGTAAGTCCAGAACAGCTGTAGGTTGACGAAAAATCTTGAAAAGTCATCCCTAAGATCGGCTGGAAATCCACCTAACCTCAGCATCAAACAGGGTTTTTGGTGGTCAGACTTATCCTAACCATGAGAAGGATATGTTTCGTACAATGGGGGGGCACAATGCAAATTAGCTTTTAAGACTAATGAATCTAATCCCCAGATGGATGATCTCCGTAAAGATTAACCGCATCTATGTTTGACCGCGGTCAACATACATATGCCATAACAAATTGAGGTGTGCAAACTCATGGTTCACCGATGATATTTGGACACGATATAATTTTGTTCTAAAACTTATGCTATTTTATGAATTATATTTGTGTAAAACCATTTTTTGGACATTCGGCTTCAAGTTCCATGATACTACAATCATGGGGGCGAATAGCTTGCTAATCGCTGACTGAGACTTCGGTTTTCAGTTACCCACAACCGGAATTTGAGGATAAAACCGGAAAACGTGTCTAGTGTAAAAACTAGCATGACATTTTATAAAATCATAAAACGTTTTCACAAGGTCCAATTTTCCCTAAGGATCCAAATTTTTAAACCTTAATCACGAGTTTCATGTTTGTTTCTGTTGTCAGAATTTCGTTTCGTGTGGTGTGCGTGTGATTCAATAAAAATTGTGTAGTGTGCAAAACTTATTCCATATAGCGTGTGTTTCATTTCGTGTAGTGTATGTTGTGTGATCTAATGTTCAATAAGGAAAAATATGTAATGTTCTAATTCTGTTCAAAGATGTAATTGCTTGAGGACAAGCAACGTTCCAGTGTGGGGTATTTTGATATTGCTCTAAACATACATATTATTCGACGCAATATCAGTTATATTTCATCAGCTTTTATCATTTAAAAAGACATTCAACGTATAATATTCAAGAAAAACGACAAAAGTGGACAAGAGCTTGCTATTTGAAGAAACAACGATAAACGATGAGTTTAAATCAAATATATATCGAGAAAATGTTTATCCAAATTCAAGAACGAAGAAGACTGAAGAAAAAGGTTACAAAAGTCGTCCAAAATGGTACACATCGATACGGGATCAACAAAGAACAAACGAAAAAGAAAAATAAAGAAAACTGCCATTAACTCATACACGAATCGTGTAACTCTACACGAAACGTGTAGCCTATTGGTCTTACGCGAATCATGTAAGCCTACACGAAATGCATAATGTTAGGCCAGACAAGTTCCAGAACATAAGAATGGGGCGGCTGGCTTTTGATTTTTAAAACAATTCTTTTGTCTAGTGCTAACAGCAAATGGGGCTTTTTGACCAACTATACCTAATATCTCAATGATAAATACGAAGTGCAGGAGACACATTAGAAGAGGACAGAGACTACACACAAATTAATATACATACATATTATTGTTCTGTATTATTTCCATTTCAGTTTCAAAGTTCAAATATTAGGATTAGTTTCAAATATTAAGGGTGTATTGTTCGTGAAAAGGGTGTTATTATTGTAATTTTCTACCATTTGAAGTTAATGAAAGTGAAGAATTTTTAGTAAGTTTACTCTGTTAAAATTATCGTTGTTATTGTGTTTGCATATCTATATTTTTATGTTTACCTTAGTGTAATGAATAGTGAAATTACCTTAGTGTTTGCTTAGATGTAGAGCCCCTAGTGAAATGGATTGTTATCATTTGTAAAAGTTAAAATGTAACTTTAGTATTTTTAATATTGAGCCTAGTTAAAAGAACCATTATTGTGTAATTAGGTATTTAACCCTTGCCACTTAATTTATTAAATTTAAATAACGAAAGTTGTTTTTATTTACATAAATTAAGCTTCAACATTAAAATGATCTAGACGAATTTATGGATAAGTTATTAACACCAATTTAGAAATAAACTTCGATGGTTTGGGTAATATCAATAATTATATGATAGTGAAATTATAAAAAGGGAAACCGTTATGATTTGGGTATTGGCGAAAGTCAAAACTAGGCTAGGTCTCAATTTAAATACTTAGGGAATAGTAGCTATCTAAATAGAATCCGATGAAAATTAGATTTAGTTTAGTTAGTCGTAACCTTATATTTATTCGAAAGAAAAATTTAAAGTTTATTACTAAAACATTTTAAATAGGGCGCAAACTTAAAACAATCCATGGACCTAGGGGTGACACATTTAAGTAAACACTCCCATTTATCCCATTTATATTTATTAAAAAAGTATTATTATTATTATTAACGAATTATTATTATAAAATATAAAAGATTACATAAAAATACTTAAAATTCGTACCAGACTGTTTGTCACATCGTATAAGTCATACGCGAAACGTGTATGATTACATGAAACGCGTACGCCTGTTTATCAAACTGTACGATCAGATCTACACAATTCGTGTAAGGTTTAAGATATACGCGATACGCGTATAAATACGCGAAACGCGTAGACAGTAATCCGGCTACAGTACCAGTAGGGTTAAAATTAGGGTTTTAATTATTTAATTAGTTTAAAATTAGGGTTTTAGCCTTTTTACTATTATATTTAGGTTATTACTATATAATTTATTTTAGTTCTTATAAAATACTTTAATACATGTTAAATCCTAATAATTAGTGTTAATTATAATACTTTATAATTAGAAATTAGTTTACAATTAGTTAATCATTTTAATTCCTTTTAATTTGTATTAATCTTTTTAAACATGTCATTTAGTTAATTTAAATAAGTTTATATTATAATTGCTCAAAACAAAATTCTAAACATATAGTTTTATTAAAAGTTACTATTTTACTAATTACCATTTAGTAATATAATTAATGCTACATAATTAGTATAATCTCATTTAGTTCCTTTTTAAGTTAATTATTGTAATCTTGTAATTTTATTTAGTAAATTAGTTTAAGTTATTTTCTTTTACTGTTATTTTATAAATTCCTAATCCAAAACCCCCTTTAATTAAGTTTGACATCAAAGACTATTAAAAACCATTAAACACTCCATCTCCCTGTGGAACGAATCGGATTTACCGACAAACTAAACTACACGGATAGGACTAGTTGCCTATATATGTGTGAAATCAACCTGAATTCAATAAAATACCACATATACAATAAATCAATTCGTGTAACAAAACAACTCAAATCCGTTCATAAATAAAGGTTACGTTTCACCCTCATCACACATCATACAATAGCTCAATATACCATGCAAACACCAAGAAACTCAAAAGGGATTTGAGTGATTCCTACTTATGGCATTGTGGCCTTGGTCACATAAACAAGAATCGAATGCATACACTTCAAAAGAATGGCCTTTTGAAATCAAATGAACTAGACTCATTTGATGTATGTGAATCTTGTTTACAAGGCAAAATAACTAAAGCACCTTTCAAAGGGACCTATGAAAGGGCTAAGGACTTATTGGGATTAATACACTCTGATGTATGTGGACCCTTTAAGCCTATAGCTAGGAATGGTGAAAGATACTTCGTTACTTTCATTGATGACTTTAGTCGTTTCGGATATGTCTACTTATTAAGACACAAGGACAAAACTTTTGAAGCATTCTAGGAATATCAAAACGAAGTACAAAATCAACTCAATAAGACAATCAAGGTACTTCGTACCGATAGAGGAGGTGAATACCTAAGCGATGCTTTCCTAGATCATCTTAAAAGTTGTGGGATTATCTCGCAACTCACTCCTCCTAGAACACCCCAACTTAATGGAGTTTCCGAAAGGAGGAACCGAACCCTAATGGATATGGTTCGATCTATGATGGCTAGAAGCTAGTTGCCTCTATCTTTTTGGGGTTATTGTCTATGCTTCGCGACTCGTATTTTAAATATGGCCCCAACCAAGAAAGTGGAACGAACTCCTCATGAGATGTGGTTTGGAAAACCTCCATCTCTATCATACTTAAAGGTATGGGGATGTGAAGCTTACCCTAAGCGTTACGTCCCTAATAAGTTGAATGCTCGATCCACGAAGTGTATCTTCATAGGATATCCCAAGGATGATATGGGATATTATTTCTATGATCCATCCGAGCAGATTAGTAATCCTCCTGAGAGATATGGGTTTCTCATGGATGGTTGTTATGTGGTTGATTTGGATGAACCAATAAACTACCAAGATGCTTTATCAAGGATTGATAAAGATAAATGGCAGGAAGCCATGAACGCTGAGATGCAATCCATGTATGACAACCAAGTTTGGGAACTTATTACACAACCTGCTGGCTCAAGGCTAGTTGATTGTAAATGGCTTTTCAAAATGAAAACCGACATACATGGAAACTTGGATACATATAAAGCTAGACTTGTAGCAAAAGGTTTCACTCAAACTCAAGGGGTTGACTATGATGAAACTTTTTCGCCTGTGGCAATGCTAAAGTCTATTAGGATATTACTTGCCATTGCTGCTCATTATGATTATGAAATATGGCAAATGGATGTCAAGACCGCTTTCCTAAATGGACATCTTGAGGAAGATGTCTATATGGTTCAGCCTGAAGGTTTTGTTGATCCGAAATATCCTAAAAAGGTATGCAAGTTAAAGAAGTCAATCTACGGATTGAAACAAGCATCTAGAATGTGGAATCATCGATTTAATGAGGAGGCCAAGCAATTTGGCTTCATTAAAAATGGTGATGAAGCTTGTGTATACAAGAAAGCTAGTGGGAGCATTATCATGTTCCTTGTACTATATGTGGATGATATATTGTTATTTGGAAACGATATTCCGGCAATGCAAGGTGTTAAAACTTGGCTAAGTAAATTCTTCTCCATTAAGGATCTTGGAGAAGCACAATACATTTTGGGGATTGGGATCTACAGGGATAGATCCAAGAAACTGATAGGTTTGAATCAAAGTGCATACATTGAAAAGGTCTTGAAAAGGTTCAAGATGGAGAACTCTAAGAAAGGTTTGGTACCTATTCAAAGAGGAACGCTCCTTAGTTCATCTCAGTGCCCCACCACGAAAGATGAACAAGAAAGAATGAAGAATGTCCCATATGCGTCTGCTATTGGGTCAATCATGTATGCAATGATATGCAATAGACCGGATGTGTCATGCGCTCTAAGCTTGACAAGTAGATACCAGAATAACCCAGGAAACAGTCATTGGATTGCTGTTAAAAGTATATTGAACTACCTTAGGAGGACTAAGGATATGTTTCTAATATATGGGTCTGGTGAGGAGGAACTCGCTGTAAAAGGTTACGTGGACGTGAGTTTCCAAACTGATCGAGATGATTCTCGATCACAATCCGGTTATGTCTTCACGTTAAATGGAGGTGCGGTCTCTTGGAAGAGTTCAAAACAGGATGTTGTTGCATTATCCACTACAGAGTCAGAGTACATTGCCACCTCACTGGCAGCGCAGGAAGCTGCATGGATGAAGAAATTCATCGACGACTTAGGAGTAGTCCCTTCCATTCAGGACCCTCTTGAGATCTTTTGTGACAACGAGGGTGCGATTGCTCAAATCAAGGAACCTCGTGCTCACCAAAAGACCCGTCACATTGAGCGGAGATTTAACTACAAAAGGGATGAAGTTGAAAAGGGAAAGATATGTATTCACAAAGTTCACACAGATCTTAATATAGCGGATCCACTCACGAAACTCTTAAATGGTGCAAAACATCAAGGGCATGTTAGTGCATTAGGGCTTCGATATTCTAGTGATTGGTCATGATCTGTTTTAAGTATTGTAACGGAACGAAATTGTTCAAACTCATTAATATAATTATGGTATTAATTTATTTTGAGTTATGTTCCTATTTTGCATATTTTATCCATGAATAAGTAATTGTTCTAAATTCCGTAGTCGATCACATTTGTGGGAACAAGTGTGAGGTTTAGACTATTGTGAACTTGGATTGGTATACATTCACGGGATGAATGTGGGGCAAGGTTGCAACCAAGGTTCATAGATATTTGTGGGATACAAATATTGGAAGACCCGCCCTCAAGATGAACTAAATGGAGCCTTTGTGGTTGATCACATGTAATCTTGAGTAAAGGCGAATATCATCGTATCCTCTGACCTGAGATACATATTGGGTTCGGATATTCACTAAGTATTGTGCCTTGATTCTTTCCTTCGCTATTCTGAAATATGGTAGTTCATAAGGAAGAGCTCAGGTATAATGCATAGTGTATATCTAGGACATATGTAGTCAAGATGGAATTTGTCCCTCTTATTCGTTGAGAGTCAGATGTCTAAGGCCTGATAAAGTTAAATCTAGAAGAGAGTGATCACTCTATGTCTCTTGGATTTAACATGACATCTAGGATGAAAGGATATAATGAAAAGATTCACCTAATCATATTCGAGATGGGAACTCGAAAGGGATGATGTTATTGAATGGCACTAAGTCATAACATATTGGGGGTGATGGACGGTCGTTAGGTGGTATCCGTCACTTGCATTAATTTCTTATGTTTCTCGTACAAGTGGGAGATTGAAGGTTTTTCGTATGCCCGAGAGACATATCAAATTAACGTGGCTAATATGTTTTGATCCAAGTCGGGTCATACCCAATAACAAGCTTACCAACACCTTATACGTATTTGATCTTAACGATTGGATCATTAAATAAATACGCGACACTTAGATTTTAGAAAATCGGGTTTCTAAAATATTATCACTTGAGATAAATTATTTGGATAATTTATATATAATTGTTTATGGGTTTAAATAATTATATTGTGTTATATTTTATAAAAGGTTTTATAAAATATATAAGTAACAAAATAATACATAAGTTTATAACAAGTTTATAAACTTTTATAAACTTACAAGTATTATTATTAAACATTATAAGTGTGCAGATTTTGGGACTCCAAGGAGACACCCCATGCTTATTTTGGTTACTTTAAAGTTGACACAACTCCTAAGGAACATGCCTAACTAGTTTAACCAAGGCTTGACTCAAGTGATACATAAAAATACACAAAAATAGCAAGTGAAATTCAGCTCCTTTTGCTGAATTCTGGCTGATTTTTCTGCTGTCCAAGAGGGAGTTCTTGAGCTTATTTGAAAGCTTATTTTCAAGTGTCAAAAATCCTAACCATTGTACAAGGTGTTGGTGTCAAGTTTGGGGTATAATCTCTTGAGGTTTCATCACTTTGAGGCTTGCATTCATCATCATCATCTTCATCATCATCTTGCAACTTTGAAAACAACCCTCAACTAGCTTGAGGAGGTATAATCTCTAAACCCACTCTTAGTTTGTAAGTATGTTTCACAACTTGATCTTATTTGGGATTTAACTTTAAATGGTTAAAGATTTACAAGTTTTAAAATGGAAATTTATACGCTTCCGCAAATCTTATTTCTTGAATGATTATAAGTATTATGAAACTTGTTAAATCCCAACAAGGGCGACACCAGCGAACGTGTGAGTGGAGTATTTGACTTTATCTTGGTCCCGACAACCGCTTATGCTAAAGACGGCCTCCATTTGTTCAAACCATCTAGTGAGAGTAACCGGTCCTCTGGTCCCATCAAAAGTATGAGGTTTGCACCCCATGAAGGCTTTGTAGGAGCACCCTTCGCTTGAGTTACCGGCTCCTTGATTGTTGTTGTTGTGGTTGTTGTCAACATTGTTGTTGGAGGAGTGACTGGACATGGCCGCATCCACGGCAGTGGCTATCATCCGTTGAAGGGCTTGTTCGGGAGTCTCATGGCATGGCACACGGAGAGAAGGCATTGTTCCTTCAAAACACAAGAATACGTTGATTAGTATTTTCAATAATACTAATCATGATATGGAATTAGGATAGAGAGAAAAATTTTCTTTGACTCACCTTAAATTCTTTATGCCATAATGTCGGAACGTTCATATGAGTCATCGTAATATAATCTCGGAAATTATATTACCCTAATTCATATGTGCATTCGAAATTATTTCACTAAGTCAAGGTGGCGTGTCAATCAAATTAAACAACGTGAGATTAAGATGAAATAAGAGTATATATGAGTAGAAACGTTCGAGTATAAATGCACAAGTAGTCAAGTAATTCCTACTTCAAGTCTATATGCCGGTTGTAGTCTAGACTCACTAATGTACCCTATGACTCGGGGTTGACACCAATGAACTCTAAATCCCTACAACCAACGCTCTGATACCATCTGTAGCGACCTGAAAAAATCGTCATTGACGGCGCCGTCTACTTAGGTCCCATTACGTGGTCATAAGTCTTTAAAACAACATTTGACCAAAAGTATGTCGCATTCATTTCAAAAGTAAAGATGTTTCAAGGTTTCCAAAGTAGTTCGACAACTAGTTACATAACAAAGTTTAAAGTACAATTGAAACATATGCGACACAATTTGAAAGTAGCCAAAAGACGCTCCATGTATGCATGTATACTCGACATCCAAGCAAGTATCAAAAGTAATGAGCGGAAGCAAGTATCACAAAATGTTCAAGGACCTGAGAAAAACATAGAAATCTGTCAACGAAAACGTTGGTGAAATCATAGGTTTAAGTAAGTAATTACAAGTGAGCCACAAGATTTGTAACATTGTTATAATAGTAATTCATTCTAAAAGTTTGTTTCACGAGCACCCAATTATCAGTGCTTAACATTCCTTCTATAGAACCCCATCACAATAGTGTTAGAACATACACTGTTTCTCGAAAATATATTCCATTCGTAAACGGTAGCGAACCGTTTGAATGAGGGTTTGTCAAACCCATATGGCCATATAACATAAGTTCTCGCTTACATCCGGCAAGTGTAACTAATGATAATCGAATTGAGGATTTTTGTTCAAACTCGTATGTAGAATGTTTGTTTTCCTGTACTTGTGTTCACTTAGTAAAAGAAACGTTTATGTTTTCTCATCCCAAATGTAAGTTCAAAAAGAGTAAAAGTGGGACTATGATCTCACCTTGAGTGCACGTATGTAAAAGTACTTCAACAAGTAAACGTGTGCAAGAACGAATGCTAGTCTTGACCTAAACAAATAGGTTTGTATCAATAACGGTAACACGATAGGTCAAAGATGTTCAATTAGTCCTATGGCTCGTTAAGACTCGATCATAATAGCATGTGAATCAAATTGTCATGTTTCATGCAAGGTACAAGTATAAAAGCATGTTAGAACGATTGCACAAACATTTGGTTAAGTTTGATTAAAAGTCAAACTTTGGTCGGGTCAAGGTCAACGAAAAGTCAACACGTTCGGGTCGGGTCCCGAACTATTTTTCTGAGGTTTTTAATCATATATGAGCATGTTAGAACAAGTTACATGTGAATCAGAGGTCCATAGCATGGCAAATATTTTTCGTAAAATGACCAAGTTGGACAGTCCCCTGATAGGCAAACTGGACGGCGTCCAAAATGGCTGGATGGCGTCCAGTATTGACGGCCTGAATGGCGTCCAGATTGGTACACGGGTCTGCTATGGTGAAAACACACAAGGCACGAACCAAAACGCAACCAAACACAATTTATGATCCGCAAACACTTATAACATGTATTTTATATCATCGGAAAGGTATTTTGACAATGAAAACAACCAAGCACATTTCATCAATCACATTTACCTTTACAACAACCAAAATCACATTTAAATCTCACCATTTAATGCATTCTGAAAGGACCCGTTCATATACATTATAAACGATTCACGATAGTTGATTACATTGTGAGGTATTTGACCTCTATATGATACATTTTACAAACATTGCATTCGTTTTTAAAAGACAAACTTTCTTTACATTGAAAATTGACAGGCATGCATACCATTGCATAATATCCACTATCCAACTATAAATTGATTTAATAATAATCTTTGATGAACTCAATGACTCAAATGCAACGTTCTTCAAAATATGCTATGAAAGACTCCAAGTAATATCTTTAAAATGAGCAAATGCACAGCGGAAGATTTCTTTAACACCTGAGAATAAACATGCTTTAAAGTGTCAACCAAAAGGTTGGTGAGTTCATTAGTTTATCATAATCATTTATTTCCATCATTTTAATAGACCACAAGAATTTCACTTCCAGTTCTCATAAGTATACGTCCCATGCATAGAGACAAAAATAAGCATTCATATGGTGAACACCTGGTAACCGACATTAACTAGATACATATAAGAATATCCCCTATCATTCCGGGATCCTCCTTCGGACATGATATAAATTTCGAAGTACTAAAGCATCCGGTACTTTGGATGGGGTTTGTTAGGCCCAATAGATCTATCTTTAGGATTCGCGTCAATTAGGGTGTCTGTTCCCTAATTCTTAGATTACCAGACTTAATAAAAAAGGGGCATATTCGATTTCGATAATTCAACCATAGAATGTAGTTTCACGTACTTGTGTCTATTTTGTAAATCATTTATAAAACCTGCATGTATTCTCATCCCAAAAATATTAGATTTTAAAAGTGGGACTATAACTCACGTATCAATATTGAGATTCAATATTGCAGGAAAGGTACGTAGACGCAACGGAAATGATAAACACTATATTGACCTCACGAGCATACCCATGAACCATACTCTATCACCTCCATAGCTATAACCCATAATTTCCTTAATCCTATCCTACTCGAAAAAACAATTTCGAAATCACTCGGACAGCACTCCGTCGTAATATTTTATGTATACTAATAATATCTTGAAATAATACGGAGTAAATATATATATGTAAATCGATTGAGAGAGTTTAGAGAAAAATATTTTCAAGTTTCTATGAAATAATGAAACCTATTGAATTCTATTTATAATAGATTTTTGAATTATTAAAGTGAATTATTAAAGTATGAATTATTAAAGTGAATTATTAAAGTATGAATTATTAAAGTGAATTATTAAAGTATGAATTATTAAAGTGAATTATTAAAGTATGAATTATTAAAGTGAATTATTAAAGTTAAAGTAAAGTAAAAATAAAGTAAAGGTAAAGTTTAAGTATAGTAAAAGTATAAAACTATGTACGTATAATACGCGTATAAATATATATAATATTAATTTAAATCGTTATATATATTTAATAAAATAAAATATAAATATCGTTATCTTTATCATACTAGTTAAGTAATGAGTTGTCAAAAGTGGTTCTAGATATTTATAAAAGTTATATACGTTTTAATAATAAAGTTCTTTTTAAACTGAAAACGTTTTTTTTTACGTTTGAAACTAAATAGATCAATCGAGTCTTTATGAGATTCAATCTTCCACTATCCTTTGTCTAGTTCTCAATGATTGACAATTTGTTCTTATTTATAAATCACTTTACCATTTTCCGAATATTGTTAAAATGGAAAGATTTCTCAAATCAACGTGGGCCTTTCAACAGAGACTTGTAATCATAATTCAATATTTCTGATAATTCAATCATTTGATCTTATCTTCTAATTTCGTTGATAAACATTTTGAAACAGATACAATCATATAAAGTATTTAATCTAATATTTTGTTTACGTTTCAAGTTATAATATATATACACATATACATATATAATCATATTCGTTCAATGGTTCGTGAATCGTTGGAACTTGGTCGAGGTTGAATGAATGTATGAACATAGTTTAAAATTCTTGCAATTTAACTTAACAAATATTGCTTATCGTGTCGGAAACATATAAAGATTAAAATTTAAATTTGGTTGGAAATTTCCCGGTTGTCACAGTACCTACTCGTTAAAGATATTTTGTCCCAAAATTTGAGTGGAAAGGTCGTGAATGATAATAAGTATGTTTTCATGATGCATACGGGCTGAAAATTAGAGTTTTATCATCAACGAATAATTTGGGTAAACAATCCATTTATATGAAGAGTACGAATGAAGCTAACATAGAAGAGTGAAATGAGTAAGTGTATATTCATCTTATCATTTGACGTAGATATGATTGATTCCCAGATTTCAAGGGATTTGAAGAAAATCTTCTTAATAAGATTTAACTCTCCGGTAATCAAGGGAATTAGGATCCGCTTTAAATGTTTTGTCGGAGATTTTCTTATAAATTCACCTCCTTCGTTTCCTTACAAGTCACACCTTCTGTTGATACATTTTATGCAAGTCCCTAGTCATCTACCCACGTCCATTTTAGGTACAACAGTTTACAGGCCACCATGATTGCTCGTTATTATCCTATCCGTGTTTGTATGTGGTTACAGGAACTGCAGGTATGAGATTTAGATGTTTGACTATGTTAGACTTAGTCAGACGTACGAGTGAAGCCTCACTAGTACGGCTGACAGGCTCATACGCACGGTTGATGCTGAGCTACGAGAAGACACGAGTGAGTGATCACCCGTACGGCTGATGAAGCCAACTCGTACGTGTGATGATTGAATTGTATGGGTGAGTCAACAGCAGGGGTATATAAAGTCTTATGTTCTTCATTTTAGGTTAAGCCTCTCATTTGTTACACACACTCATATCTAGTGAGCTCCTCCGATTCTCTCTCAGTCCAAATCACCCAGGTGGTGAGTAATAGCTCTAGGTGTTGATCTAATCACACTTGATTTAGTTGTGGTTTGACTAAATTAATCAAAAAAAAACTTAACCTATTCACTAGAGGGTTTGATTCACTTATTCCGCCATTATATGAGTTAAATCTGTTGATTTCTAAGTTCCTAGTCATGTTTCATCACCTTCTATTCTTTCTCCCTCAACTCATATTTTAAAGTATTCATCAATATGCTCTATCCAGTTCTGATTCTCGATATACTTCTAACTTTCATATCGGTCATTCTTCTTTTTCATCTACCGCCAGAAGAATCTATTTACTTCTACTATACTCTTGGGTTTATAGTGTTTCTAGTTCTCCCGTGTCTTTATATTGCTATATGCATCGATATATATGGTTTATAATTTCTGGTTTGTCGTTGGGATTTATATGTTCCCTTATATTTCAAAGTCTCTGCTTCTGTCTTCTATAATCATTATCATTCACAGTTAATGCTCTCTTTTATTTGCTGCAATTTATACCCCAATTTCTATTTCGGAGTTTTGTCCTTTCGTTTCTTCTTCTTGCGATTAAGCACCGCTTGTAATGGTCCAGAATTCACAGATATGAATTTCGGAATGAACATTGTTAATGTTCTAGGAAGGAAATTGTGATGGCACGATCTTGACTTGTCAAATTACTAGAATACCTTGGAAAAGGCCGAATTATCAAGAAATATTTTCTTGATATTTTAGAGGTTAAATAGAATACAAGAGTCGTATAACATGGCACATGATGATGTTATAATCTGTGAATCATCACGTTCCATTTAGAAACTCAGCATGACTTACTATAATATAATCACATTGATCAAGTGTCATTATATTATACTAATTCATGCTTCAGTTCCCAACATTACTTCAAAATATTCCTATTTTAAACTTGAATGTTTTAGAATTTAGAAACTAAAATAGTTTCTTTTATGATGTAATACAGATAGCGCGAAGAGGTAAATGATTTCAAATAAGAAAAATTAAGAAAATATCTTCAGAAATATGGAGGATATTTATAATGAAAGATATGATGATATTTTAGAATTTATAATATCAGAGGATGATGAAGAATATTGTTCGCAGGGGTTTAGAGTCAGGAGCAAGGTATTCGTTAATGACTTCAGCAGGTACTGAATCATTTGGATCCTTTGAAGTCAGGTTCAGTCTTTGTAATTTGTCCACAGCCTCCTTCCTACTTTGCTCAATCCGTTTTCCAGTTCCAAAACTTCTCTTTTTCTGCGCTTTGCCAGCACATTTCATCATTATCATCCAGCTTTTACCATTTAAAGTCGTTTATAGTTTTTGCTGCTTCATCAGCATTTTTTTTTCCCATTTTCGGAGAACCAATTCGTAGTTTGGAGTGTTTTTCAGAAACTTCACATTCAAATTAAGTCCAGAAGATAAACGTTATATATACACATATAACTGTTGGCGCAGACATCCTGCGAGATTTCAAAATACTGATTGCTAATTCCCAATGATTCGTATGGCAATTCTCATTACAAGATGCGAATGAGTAAATGATGGGGTTTCAATGAATAATTATAATGACTTTTTGGAGAGGCTAAAGTCAAAGGGTAATGAAGTTGTTGGTACATCTGCTAATAATGTGGTGGAATGTAAAAGGTTCCCTGGTAACGATGGTGTATATCTCAAGGTTATAATAAGGTTAGTCTGACTGAAAAGTCGAAGTTGACTTGCTGGAGCTGTGGCAAAACTGGCTACTTTGAATAGGGGTCGCAAAGTTATTTTTGCTAATAAATGCTAAAGAATCTGACGCGGATACGTTGTTTAAACTTTTACTTTGGTTTCAAGAGTTTTTCGGGTACATAACTGTGGGTAACATGTGGTTGGATCATCATCTCGATTGCTCATCATTCGAAGTGTCTTCAGAAATTTTCGAAGGGTTTAAACACAGATCGTAATCGTTAACATACATTTGATGTTCTAACACAGTTTTGAAGTCAAAATATAGCTTGTCAAAGATGTAAGGATCTAAGAGTGATGATTTTGGTCATATCTCAAGTTGAATTTTGAGATTTCAAAATCAGAATATGTAATTAAATTTTGAATGAGTATGGTTGTTTTGATTTCTATAAAAGAATGTATATTGTTGTGAAAGTAGGGAGTATAATGGATGATTTGCTGAATCAGATTCGAAGAATGTAACATATTAATTGTGAATTTATATATCTCTCGGGTATTACCTACCCGTTAAAAAAATTTCACAATTAATATTTTGTACAAAAGAATTTTATTACAGTCTTTATGAAAATATATATATGTATATTTTCTTCAGATGTAACATAGATTTAATGTTAAATTAAACTCATTTGATTTACGGTTCAAACTAGAATTGAATAATCCCTAAAGGCTTTAAAAAGTACATAACTTTTACGCAGTATTTCTTTAATGACATTGAAATTATGAATCAATACTTCGTTATTTGTTGATGTATGATGTTTGGTTCGTGGAATTCTTGTGAATTTCGCAAAGTACGAATGATGTTATCTGAAAAGTTTCGGGTACATCGATGATGAAAGTGTAAAATCAAATATATACTTGATTTATTATGAATTGGAATTTGTTGAATTGGGACAGAGATTGTAGTTAACGTTGGTTAAGTTGCGGCCGAAGGAAGTACATTATTGCATATTTGTAATATGAATTAACCGAGTAGTTAAGATTCACACACACAATAGCTTAGCACGGTAAGATTTATTTCAATATATATATATATATATATATATATATATATATATATATATATATATATATATATATATATATATATATATATATATTTTATATATATATATAATATACATATAATTTCTTCAGAGGGAATGAGTTAATTCTTCATAACTCGTTGATACAATATACATGTTATTGATTCGTAATGATGTCCACAGTGATTCTTGAACTGACAGAGTTTGTGATGTTATCGGTGTTGTTGATTCGGATGTTGACTGTACTGACGATGCTGGTAACTCTGACGGTACTGTTGATGCTGTTGGTAAAGCAAGTTTAGCTTGTTAATCATACACCATTTTTGTCAGGGTTTCTACTCTTCCTTCTATCATTTTGGTTCGTTTAACTGATTTATGGTTAGGGCTAGATTAGATAATCTCTAAGACTTTAGAGATTACATAATCGCCCCGAAATGTTTCTCCAATGAAGTTATGAATTAATACTTCATCAGTTATTGTTGTTGGTACTCCTTGGTATCTATGGTGCGTATGACGTTGATGCTCGTGGGACAGATTGTGAAGTTGAGGATTACGACGAGGTTGTGGTTGGAGGTGGTAATGGTACTGTTGGCGTTGATGATGGTGGTACTGGTTATGCTGCTGATGCTGCGGTTGGTGTTTGTAATCTCTGCACCATATTCTCCAAAGCCACTACCCGAGAGCGAAGCTCGTTGACTTCTTCTATTACACCGGGGTGATTGTCGGTTCGGACGAGCGGATAAATAAAATCTAAAATTTGATGTAATATATAATCGTGACGAGATACTCTGGAAATGAGCGAGAAAATGGTGTTTCGGACAGGTTCGCCGGTAAGTGCTTCAGGTTCTTCGTCAAGAGGGCAATGTGGTGGATGGAAGGGATCACCTTCTTCTTGTCTCCAATGATTGAGGAGGTTAAGAACCCATCCCCAATTCATCCAGAATAGGTGATGACTGATTAGTTGATCTATTCCGGTCACACTGCTTTCAGAGCTTGAATGGGATTCCATTTCAGAATCTGAGTGACTTGAACTGATGACAAATTCCATTTCGTACGATTGGATAAAGGATTTTTTTTTTCGATATGAAATGATTTTGGCTAACGGATGGTATTCTAATTACATAGAATATATATATATATATATATATATATATATATATATATATATATATATATATATATATATATATATATATATATATAGATCAAAAGATTTCGTAGATTACGGAGGACTTCGCGGGATATGTCAGGCAAAGTTTAAAGTAACAGATACGATAAGATATGATTTAGCAGATATGCTAAGATATGAATTTTTGTCTATACACTATTCTTGCAATCAATGCAGCAAGACGTATCTTAGACTAAAAATGATAAGCAGGTAATTTCCTGAGGATGATAAGTAGTTAATTTTCGACACAAAATGATAAGCAAAACTTTTGACATACAGACACGGTCGAAGTCCAGACTCACTAATGCATCCTATCGACTTATCAGTTAGACACACTAATGCAAACCTGGTTCGCTAAGACCACCGCTCTGATACCAAATGAAAGGACCCGTTCATATACATTATAAACGATTCACGATAGTTGATTACATTGCGAGGTATTTGACCTCTATATGATACATTTTACAAACATTGCATTCGTTTTTAAAAGACAAACTTTCTTTACATTGAAAATTGACAGGCATGCATACCATTTCATAATATCCACTATCCAACTATAAATTGATTTAATAATAATCTTTGATGAACTCAATGACTCGAATGCAACGTTCTTCGAAATATGCTATGAAAGACTCCAAGTAATATCTTTAAAATGAGCAAATGCACAGCGGAAGATTTCTTTAACACCTGAGAATAAACATGCTTTAAAGTGTCAACCAAAAGGTTGGTGAGTTCATTAGTTTATCATAATCATTTATTTCCATCATTTTAATAGACCACAAGAATTTCATTTCCAGTTCTCATAAATATACGTCCCATGCATAGAGACAAAAATAAGCATTCATATGGTGAACACCTGGTAACCGACATTAACTAGATACATATAAGAATATCCCCTATCATTCCGGGATCCTCCTTCGGACATGATATAAATTTCGAAGTACTAAAGCATCCGGTACTTTGGATGGGGTTTGTTAGGCCCAATAGATCTATCTTTAGGATTCGCGTCAATTAGGGTGTCTGTTCCCTAATTCTTAGATTACCAGACTTAATAAAAAAGGGGCATATTCGATTTCGATAATTCAACCATAGAATGTAGTTTCACGTACTTGTGTCTATTTTGTAAATCATTTATAAAACCTGCATGTATTCTCATCCCAAAAATATTATATTTTAAAAGTGGGACTATAACTCACGTATCAATATTGAGATTCAATATTGCAGGAAAGGTACGTAGACGCAACGGAAATGATAAACACTATATTGACCTTACGAGCTTACCCATGAACCATACTCAATCACCTCCATAGCTATAACCCATAATTTCCTTAGTCCTATCCTACTCGAAAAAACAATTTCGAAATCACTCGGACAGCACTTTGTCGTAATATTTTATGTATACTAATAATATCTTGAAATAATACGGAGTAAATATATATATGTAAATCGATTGAGAGAGTTTAGAGAAAAATATTTTCAAGTTTCTATGAAATAATGAAACCTATTGAATTCTATTTATAATAGATTTTTGAATTATTAAAGTGAATTATTAAAGTATGAATTATTAAAGTGAATTATTAAAGTATGAATTATTAAAGTGAATTATTAAAGTATGAATTATTAAAGTGAATTATTAAAGTATGAATTATTAAAGTGAATTATTAAAGTTAAAGTAAAGTAAAAATAAAGTAAAGGTAAAGTTTAAGTATAGTAAAAGTATAAAACTATGTACGTATAATACGCGTATAAATATATATAATATTAATTTAAATCGTTATATATATTTAATAAAATAAAATATAAATATCGTTATCTTTATCATACTAGTTAAGTAATGAGTTGTCAAAAGTGGTTCTAGATATTTATAAAAGTTATATACGTTTTAATAATAAAGTTCTTTTTAAACTGAAAACGTTTTTTTTTACGTTTGAAACTAAATAGATCAATCGAGTCTTTATGAGATTCAATCTTCCACTATCCTTTGTCTAGTTCTCAATGATTGACAATTTGTTCTTATTTATAAATCACTTTACCATTTTCCGAATATTGTTAAAATGGAAAGATTTCTCAAATCAACGTGGGCCTTTCAACAGAGACTTGTAATCATAATTCAATATATCTGATAATTCAATCATTTGATCTTATCTTCTAATTCCATTGATAAACATTTTGAAACAGATACAATCATATAAAGTATTTAATCTAATATTTTGTTTACGTTTCAAGTTATAATATATATACACATATACATATATAATCATATTCGTTCAATGGTTCGTGAATCGTTGGAACTTGGTCGAGGTTGAATGAATGTATGAACATAGTTTAAAATTCTTGCAATTTAACTTAACAAATATTGCTTATCGTGTCGGAAACATATAAAGATTAAAGTTTAAATTTGGTTGGAAATTTCCCGGTTGTCACACATTCAAGTTCATAAATGTAAATCAATGATCCGGCAACCAATTTACATGAATGATATGCCGTTTCAAAGGTAATCAAGCATACAATACAACCTAACACTTACTAATAACATCGCATGTCATTCAAAGCATCAAAAGTCCATTTCAAGTTCATCAAACCCTAACCCAAATTCACCAAAATCACTAATCAAGTTCATGAAGTTTTCTAAAGCAACCTACACATCAAATTGAAGCTAGTGATACTAGGAACGCATTTAATACTTGTACTTTATCATAACAACAACATTATGTGACGACCCGACAATTTCTGACCAAAATTTAAACTTAATCTTTATATGATTTCGATACGATAAGCAAAGTATGTAATATTGAGTCTAGAAAATTTTGGAACAATGTTTATATATTCAATTGACCTTCGACCATTCCCGACGATTCACGAACAATAAATTGCAAATAAATATGTATGTATATATATATATAAGTATATAAATAGTAACTAGAAATAGTAAATAAAGTATTATATGAATTGATGATTTGAACTAATTATAATCTACGAAATAATACCCGTAATGAAACCGTCGGCATGAGAATTCATAAGTGTGGCTGCAAACATTACTTTTATTATTTTATGTTATTTGGACATTGAAAAATGAAGGCAATCATTCAAGAGAGTTACTGTTATTGATTTATTCTCAACTTATTTTTACATTCATCCACACCCCACAAATTGGACTATATCAAATTGCTAATTGTCGCTACTGTAATGCTTTTCCTTTAATTTATTTTATTTTTTTTCTTTCTTTGTTCTCTGCTTGTTAACTGTCCTTCTACGATCAACTAATCATCATCATCACCCATTTAATCACCACAACCCTACTATCAAGGACCAACCACTTTCTTTTCTTCTTCCGCATATCTATAGCCATTAGAAGTCGTAGTGGACGTGAAACTGTTTTAACTAGATATACAATTTTATTTGAGCTATTGTTATAAGCTTACTTTCATTCTATCATTAAGTTTTGTAAAAGAAACATGACCCTGTGTCCTAAATAATTAAATCTAATAATTGATAGAAAGGTCCATATTCAATTACAATAATGCAACCCGTGATCTTAATAATGAAATATAGAAATTCCAACTTTTATAATTTCAACTTGTTGCAATTATTAGTTATTAGTTATATCTATCATCATTATATATAAATTTATATATATCATACAACACATGCATATATTATAATACTCCTTTGTTACTTTTTGATTTTTGTCATGAACCTACACAACCAAATAACGTTCACGAATTTTCTTGATCATTGCTTTCTAATGTGGAAAGATAACAAGATGTGGGACATTAGTGTTTTCTTTTTCAGGTGGAAGTTTTTGGTCATATATTTCAATTTCTTTTTTTTCTTTCACATGTCTATTTAATATAGTAACAAGTATTGTTTCCCAAAAACACAAACACTTAGTGTTTTCTTTTTCTGATTTCTATTGCTTGACAAACCCACTTCAAAACCGACGACCACCATTTAAACCCACCATTTTCCACCATTGATGCTCACTTATGTTTCTGTTTCGTGCAATCAACAAATCTAATCCATCGTGAGCAACCATAGCCACCTTCGAACACCACTCTCAAAACGCCACTACATCACCACCTCCTAACCCAATGTTTCCGTTTATGTTTGGACTGAGAATAAACAACCACTCATCACCGTACCTCCATTAGATCATCACCAACCACAACCCAATCACCTTACCATCCTCCATCCTCACCTCTTTGCACCACCATTAACAAACTGCCACGCTTGTTTCCACCTTTCTATTTCGAGCCTACCAAGTAACAACCATCAAACCACTATCACTATTCGATGCTACTACCACTGTATGATACTTGCAGGTCTGCTACCTAATCGTGGCTGCAACAGACCGCCAAAGACTACCATTTAAAAACACCTACTACTCGTTAATGTTTGTGTGATTGTTCGAACCACCACCTGCAAACTGCTGTCTGTTTACTCTTTCTGTTCGAATGAGACACCCAAACACCACCACCAAACCCGTTAAATATTACTACGATTGTTTCCTTGTTTCCAAAACTACAAACACCCACCATCCATCACCTTCTTTTCCAACCAACACCACCACATTTCATTTTTTTTTTAATCACGAACCCAATTCACACAACACCGCCACTCACATCGTTACCACCCTTTTGAACCATCTTGCTGTACGTCAACGATTTCTGTTTCTAACCAAACGTAGAACCCAGCCATCAATCAACAACTCTGGATTTATTTTCTCCTCTAGCGGGGTTTTTTAAAATAAATACATGGAATGAGTGGAGTAGGTGCATTCTTAAAAGGTGCCAACTTGAATACATGTGATGTTATTATAATGCATTTACTAATATACAAATGGAACTAGTTGCAATAGATGGCTGACCATATTGCTTTTTGGGACGTGCCTTTTATTTTTTTATGAAGTAATCGGTGGCTTGTGAAGTGATGAAATGGAAACCGAATACTATACGCGATATTTTTTTCCTTTCTCTGTTAGTATGGTTGGGCCGAAAATTCTGTTGGAACATGATTCCTTAGTTTAATTTTTGGGCTTGTGTTTTGCTAATTGGGTCGTAAGCTGTTAGGATATAAATAAGGTTATGAACTTCTTATTTGGGCCGTGATTTCCATTTCCATGTTGGGCCACGAATTTGCAAACGTCTGGTTTGTACTCTGCAAACAACACAAACACGGAAATAAATGTTAAAGGATGATGATAATGTCATGTAAATGAGGAAATGATAATAATAATATGAAGTGACGATGATATGTTGAAGATAATGATACGTGAAGATAAAGATAAAATGAATATGAGATGATTATGATGATGAGGTTAAAAAGATTTAAGTTAGATGATATGTGTATTAAGATGATCATAATCAAATGGTTATAATGTAATCGAAATAAGATGATTGTATCGATTAGTTTCTATGAAAAAGAAGCAGGGATATAAGGGTTAAAATCATTTAAGGTTACAATAATTCAGAAAGAAATAGATGGTGGAGTGGTTTGGTGTTGTTGTGTTTAATCGAGAGGTCGCGGGTTCGAGCCCTTCTCGGGGCATTTCTTTTTATGAAAGGATTCCATGAGGTAGTTTCAATTCCATAATAATAATAATTATTATTATTATTATTATTATTATTATTATTATTATTATTATTATTATTATTATTATTATTATTATTATTATTATTATTATTATTATTATTATTATTGAAATTATAAATTATCGCTGTTATGTTATATTTACTAACTTTAGAAATAAAAATTATTATTATCATTAATAATAAAAGTGTTATATTCATAGTTATTATTATTAATATTAATACAAATAAATATTTTTATATAAAAATACAATACAAGAATATCAAAATCACATATCACTATAATTCTATTATTAACAATATAATAACTAAGCTATATATAATATATAAATTAATATATATATATATATATATATATATATATATATATATATATATATATATATATATATATATATATATATATATATATATATATATATATATATATATATATATATATATTTGTTTTCTATATATAAACCCTAATATAAATAAATTACTACTATTAATATGTGGTAATGACAGATAAACACTAATTCAATAAAATAGGTAAATCAAATATATCTATATCTATATGACAAATAATTTAACATGTATATTATTAGAAATAATATAAAGATTTAGTCGTTTACGAGTATATGTTTTAATATATATAAACAAATGATATAGGTTCGTGAATCCGAGGCCAACCCTGCATTGTTCATTATTGTTATATGTATTTTTACTACAAAATACATTATGGTGAGTTTCATTTGCTCCCTTTTTAAATGCTTTTGCAATATATATTTTTGGGACTGAGAATACATGCGCTGGTTTTATAAATGCTTTACGAAATAGACACAAGTACTTAAAACTACATTCTATGGCTGGATTATTAAACCGAATATGCCCCTTTTTAGTCTGGTAATCTAAGAATTAGGGAACAGACACCCTAATTGACGCGAATCCTAAAGATAGATCTATCGGGCCCAACATGAAATGTCCCGTTCTTATTGATTAAAAACGTTCCATATTAATTGATTTCGTTGCGAGGTTTTGACCTCTATATGAGACGTTTTTTAAAGACTGCATTCATTTTTAAAACAAACCATAACCTTTATTTCATAGATAAAGGTTTAAAAAAAACTTTACGTAGATTATCAAATAATGATAATCTAAAATATCCTGTTTAAACACGACCATTACATAATGGTTTACAATACAAATATGTTACAACAAAATAAGTTTCTTGAATGCAGTTTTTACACAATATCATACAAGCATGGACTCCAAATCTCGTCCTTATTTAAGTATGCGACAGCGGAAGCTCTTAATAATCACCTGAGAATAAACATGCTTAAAACATCAACAAAAATGTTGGTGAGTTATAGGTTTAACCTATATATATCAAATTATAATAATAGACCACAAGATTTCATATTTCAATACACATCCCATACATAGAGATAAAACTCATTCATATGGTGAACACCTGGTAACCGACATTAACAAGATGCATATATAAGAATATCCCCATCATTCCGGGACACCCTTCGGATATGATATAAATTTAGAAGTACTAAAGCATCCGGTACTTTGGATGGGGCTTGTTGGGCCCGATAGATCTATCTTTAGGATTCGCGTCAATTAGGGTGTCTGTTCCTTAATTCTTAGATTACCAGACTTAATAAAAAGGGGCATATTCGATTTCGATAATTCAACCATAGAATGTAGTTTCACGTACTTGTGTCTATTTTGTAAAACATTTATAAAACCTGCATGTATTCTCATCCCAAAAATATTAGATTTTAAAAGTGGGACTATAACTCACTTTCACAGATTTTTACTTCGTCGGGAAGTAAGACTTGGCCACTGGTTGATTCACGAACCTATAACAATATAT